>NW_015641295.1:485596-545446 GCF_001515625.1 Sinocyclocheilus rhinocerous
CTTTCCTATTTTTTTAGTTTAAAAGAAGTATACTAATAGCACACTTGAATAAACTTCTTTTTCGTAAGGGTTATAAAGCTCACACATCCCCTAAGTGTTTTTGTCAGTCTTTTTCAGGTATCAATACGCATCTCCGCTCCGTTTAAGACTTTTTACCATGTTTCAACCCA
The DNA here is from genome assembly GCF_001515625.1 of Sinocyclocheilus rhinocerous. Lineage (NCBI taxonomy): Eukaryota > Metazoa > Chordata > Actinopteri > Cypriniformes > Cyprinidae > Sinocyclocheilus > Sinocyclocheilus rhinocerous. The sequence continues at coordinate 485,767 of NW_015641295.1, forward strand.
TTCCAAAAAAACTGTCCTTCAAAATAGTGTAGACGATCTAGAAATTTAGATCATGGCAATGCCAAGGTCATGGGTTCAATTCCCAAGTAATGTATAAACTGATCTATACCTTTTTTGTAATGCAAGTTAAGAGACTTATAAAAAAAAACAAAAAACTTTTGAACGGTACACATTCTTTAGGTAAATTGTTATCAATAGTTAGTGCATATTTTAACAAAGTTGGAATGCCATATTCGCTCAGTATCCATATGGGAACTCTCTGTTTCATAAAATATAATATTATACTGTATATCTTCTACCTGGTACAGAGTCTGCTTTCAAGCGATTCAGATAAAAGATGTATGCCAGTTTTATATATTATTTATGTTATTTCATGGTAAAGCCCTAAAATTTCCAATAAACCCAGTCCACAAGACATTAGTATCAAACGACACTGTAATTGAATAAATGCCTGCTAATTTCCTCCCTCACGCTTCATCAGCAATGTTCACTCTGACAAGTCAATAAGCTCCAATCATTATGTACCAATTACAGAAACTGACAAAACAGTCGGAATACTGACATATACTGAGACTGTTGAATAACAATTTAACAGAGCAATTAAGGCGTCAATTCCAAAGACAATTATGTTAAACCAATAATTAACAAAATGATTAATTCTCAGTAAGATCAAAAAAGAAATTAATGTAACAATTTCTTCCCGTCTGAAATGTGAAGAGCTTTGGTTTTTGGAGAGGGTATTTCCCTGACTTTCTGGGCCCGCTGCTTTTTAATCCTTTGGAAAATTACTCTCCAGCTAACGAGTTCTCCTCAACCAACTCCAGACATCATTAAGGACTGGCTTTTGCCCAAGGCTGCACATGAACCCCTTTTTCAGACTGTACACTTTATCCATAATTCAGCTCTCTTTCTTCAATTATTCAAGCAAATAGTGCAGGAAAATAATGGAGTTCACTGGATCTTACACATAAAACAATTTTAATGTTAGTTAGAATTTTTGAGGCTTTGAATTTGCGCGTGTACACGTGTGTGTACGAGTGAGAGAGAGGGTTAGTAGCACACTACTTCCCTGCCCCGAACCGGCCGGCCTGCCAGTGCCCATAAACACATTATCAAAGAGCCAGCGCAGTAAATATATGACCTTAAGGACTGGCTTTTGCCCAAGGCTGCGCATGAACCCCTTTTTCAGACTGTATACTTTATCCATAATTCAGCTCTCTTTCTTCAATTATTCAAGCAAATAGTGCAGGAAAATAATGGAGCTCACTGGATCTTACACATAAAACAATTTTAATGTTAGTTAGAATTTTTGAGGCTTTGAATTTGTGCGTACGAGCGAGAGAGAGGGTTAGTAGCACACTACTTCCCTTCCCCGAACCGAGCGGCCTGCCAGTGCCCATAAACACATTATCAAAGAGCCAGCGCAGTAAATATATGACCAGCGAAGCTGTGCGTCTGCGCATGTTCGACCCGGTGTCTAGCCGTAATCGCTTGGGCCCGCGAGAGCTTTCTCCACAAAATGCGAATTCCATCCGTTCGAAGGTCCTGTGTACGTTAAACCTTCACAAAAGTTAAAATGTTAAATGTGCATCTGCACGGGATGTCAAAAATCATGATGATAATATCAAGAAGTCTCTCTAAATTTGTAGCCTAAATTGTTTTTTAAAACGAAATGACATGATTATCCTCATTACTGACAGTTGTACAAACCACGGATTGCTTTGATGCTTCACGAGCCTGTATGAATTAAGGGGTTGGCCTCACTAAACTGCTGGCATCATTAAAGATGACCTCTAGGGTTTAAGCTTATGCCGCGCACACACTGCTGCTTTTGATTTGGCACTTTGATTTGGGCTCCTAATGTGTGAGAATAAAAAAAAAGAAAGGCAGTGATACGAAATAAAATATGTTGGTTTAAACCCAGCATTTTCATAAATGGCTTGATTTCCAAGAATCTCTGTTGGAAAAAACTGCTTAATCCAGGGATTTATATGCCATCATCGTGCAACAGTTTGCAGCATCGCACAGAACTGCACAGACATTACTCTGCAAGCATTTTGCAATAGCCAGTTGTCGAAGTAAAATAATAGTATAGCTTTTCCAGTAACAAATTAAGTAGTTGTACATGTCACATTGTATCACGCACTTAACTTTACTGTTGAGTGAGCTGTAGTTTTATCAAATGTGCTTTTATAACAGGTCCTCTGTCTTATATCTAGCATTGATTCATTTTATTGGATCTGTTTGATTTCAAGAACAGTTCACCAATTCAAATGTGCAGCATTTTAGTACTTCTTTATAGCTACATATTTTTTAGTAAATTCTGCTAAATTCTTCAACGTGTATTCTAGTTGTTTAGTTATATTAAGTGTAAATTTACTCTTCTGATCAAAAGTTTGGAATTATTAAGATATGAATAATTTTGAAAGAAGTCTCTTTTGCTTACCAAGGCTGCATTTGTTTGATTAAAAATACAGTAAAACCGTAAGTCGTGGCCTAATGTTAGAGAGTCGGACTCGTAACCTAAGGGTTGCGGGTTCGAGTCTCGTACCGGCAGGGATTGTGGGTGGGGGGAGTGAATGTACAGCGCTCTCTCCCACCTTCACTACCACGACTGAGGTGCCCTTGAGCAAGGCACCGAACCCCCAACTGCTCCCCGGGTGCCACAGCAAAAAAAAATGGCTGCCCACTGCTCCGTGTGTGTGTTCACTGCTGTGTGTGTGCACTTTGGATGGGTTAAATGCAGAGCACTAATTCCAAGTATGGGTCACCATACTTAGCCACATGTCACGTCACTTTCACTTTAATATTATGAAATATTATTACGGTTTTCTATTAAATATATTTTAGGATGTAATTTATTCCTGTGATGCAAAGCTGAATTTCCAGCATCGTTACTCCACTCTTCAGTGTCACATGATCCTTCAGAAATAATTCTAATATGCTGATTTGGTGGTCAGTTATTAGAAATAATTTACTTATTTTAATATTGGCTTTTCTATTATGACGAATATAAAGTTCAAAATAACATTTATTTGAGATATACATCTTTGGTAACATTATGAATGTCTTTACTATCATTTGATTGATCAATTTGATGCATCTTTCTGAATAAAAGTACAATTGTTATAAAAACAAAAATATTAAGTGGCAAAAAAATTGTTTTAACATTTACAGTAATAAGAAATGTAACACCAAATCAGCATATTAAAATGATTTCTGAAGGATCATGTGGCACTGAAGACTGGAGTAATGTTAAATTCAGCTTTGCATCACAGAAATAAATTAAATTTTAAAATACATTCAATGATAGACACTTCTTTTAAATTGTAATAATATTTCACAATATCACTCTTTTTAATGTATTTTTCATCAAACATGCAGCCTCGGTTAGTATAAGACATTTCTTTTAAAAACATTAAAAAAAACATAATTATTTCTGCTCAAGTTTCATTGTTTTCATGATTTTAACTTTAGTGTTGTTAGCTATTTTTGTTGGTAGCTTGTAGTGTAGCTTTTAAAGGAGTACAGTATATTTACTGTAGCTGAACTACTTTAAATTCTGACTAGCTTGTAGCTCGACAGGCATAGTTTCCTCTAACACTGATTTGCTGTCTTTCTGTTTGTGTACACTTGACTGACATTACTCCTGCTGGCTCCAAAAAAAAAGTTCTTTAAGCAGAAAAGTTTGTTAATTGGGATGCATTTTTGAACAGCGCCTCATGTTTTGAGACTGTCACTGCGCAGGCTGAATGTTTGAGAGCCCCTGTAGACGGCATGTGCAGTATTACTCAGTAGGATAAAGACAGCCCGTGTCTGGCTGAGGTAGCGTCTAACTAATGGCCATCTGTGTGCGGCAATAATGAAAAATCTCAATCACGTATGGCCACGCAGGCTCGTTAGGGAGCAAAATAAAACAGACGATTGGCTCCGACGTGTGAGAGCCATCGCGCTAATTTCTGCCTAAAGGACACCTTTCAGATCTTCCAGAGAGTGAAGCTTATTTCTTGGTAAAATTCCCTTTAATTTATACGAGACTCTTTCTGATGTAGTTAGTGGGTAGTCTGGTATGACTCCTGAAGGTCTTGTTCTTGTTGCCTAGAGTTAAACAAAACAGAAACAGGCAAAACCCACTGTTTTGCCAACAATCTTTCGTTTAGACTGAGTGAGGTCTCGACGTTCCTCTCAAACCTGCTCCCGCACTGGAGGTGTGAACGACTGGGAGGGAAATAAAAACATACCACAGGCATGTACATTTACAAACGTGGCCCTGTAGATAGTGTGCCTTTGCTCTGCTCAATATTGTAATGTCTCACACATGATTCCAGCTGCAGAAGCTGAATGTGTGTGTGTATGTAAGCTATTCACGGCGCTCTCACCCCGAGCGTCCCAGGGCATTGGGTGTGTGGGTGTATGTGAGACTGTCCTGAGATAAAGCCACGCAAGCCCCTGAACGGCATGACTAATTTGACACATATCTCCGCGTCTCTTCTCTCACTGTCTGCCACCATCAACACTTCCCTCCTTGCCAGCCTGCCGTGGAAATGATCCCAGCGCGGTCCGACGCGCCGCTTAGAACCATCCGTGCCACATTTCTCATAATGGACGCGGAAATCTCGAGCAGCCTTGACTTGCTTTTATTGTGGCAAAGGATCAGTCCTGGATTTGTTTAACCCCGCATGAGAGATTGTTATGTGTTCATAGGAAATTGGATGCATATGAGTGTCTCTCACTTTATGAGCGTCACGGTTTGGTTCCATTCGCTTTCTCTTTCACTCATACACGTCTTTCAAAACAAGCTGTTGTGCCTTAAGTTCCCATCATGGTCCCAACCGCTTGTTGGTTAAGCAAACCAGCATGTTTGTGATGGGTGGTGGGCCTGGTATAAGCAAAATTTTATATCATGGTATTGGCGATTTTATACCATTAATGTCTAAATTAAATATAATTCAGCATCAGCAAAAAAAGCTTCGCATTATATTGAAAACAGAAATCTTGAAAGAGTGTAACTAGTATTATAAATCTAATACTTCTGACTGTAAAATCTGATTGGATGAGCCACATTCAAAGCCAATGTAAATAGTAGACATACACGCATGATGCACACAACAGTCATAACAAAATCTGACTATTTTGGTTACTTTTCTTTTAATTATTCACATTAAGAATGATTCATAACACCACTATTAGTGATTCCTTTAGTACTTGTAGATTCAGTGGTGGTATTGCTGCGCCAGAGAAATTTATTAAGGTTTTCCATCCAGACAAATGCATGTACAAGGACCCAATAATGTTCAGTTATTGTTTTGTTTTGTTTTTTCCAAGAACTGGAACAGGTTCCCAATATCAGATAAATGAATATCATGGACAAGAACACTTAAACACTAAAAAAAAAAAAAAAAACATACATCACAATTATATCGTTATTGAGTGTTTGAGTGTAGGGAGGTGGAAAGATAGTTTGTAGTCTGTACAAAAATTGCTTGCTCTTGTTTGTGCAGATAGCCTTGTGGTTACTGCGTCGACATACAGCGCAACTGTGCTTGTGGTGACCCGAGTTTGATTCCCGTCTCAAGGTCCTTTGCCGATCCCGCTCCCCTCTCACCACCCAATGCTTTCCTGTCATCTCTCTACTCTCCTATCTGCATAAAAGCCCATAAAAACTTTTAAAAAATAGCTTGCTCTTGATTGGCACTTTCTGGAGATTGTCTAAAGGCGTGTTAACATTATTGAAATTTTGGTGGAAATTTGCAGGCAAAAATGGTCAGTTGTCATTAGCGTAGGTGTGTATGAAGCAAAGCTCACTTTTAGGTCACTTTCAAACCAAGCGATTTTCTGTTTGTTAATGCGGCAAATTCACACGACCAACTGAACTAATGCCAAATCTGTGTGAGGAAAAATTTCTTGAAATTATGTGAAATTACCGATTATGTGGATTACTATTGAAATAACTGGATTTCGCCTGTGATTACTCGCCAAACACTACTAAATGTCTTTTTCTGGAATCCAGAAAACTTCCACACTGTCAAGCTTTTTTTCAGATGCGGGTAGAGTGTCTCACTTTCTTCTGTCATCTCCTCCAATTTTGTGCTGCAGTAGTAGCTATATTGCGTCATTCTTTTTTCCATTTTATGATGGCCAGCAACCAGCGTTAAAGGGGTCCTATTATGCTTTTTCACTTTTTCAACTTTAGTTAGTCTGTAATGTTGCAGTTTGAGCATAAAAAAGATCTGCAAAGTTACAAAGTTACAAAGAAGTCCAATTCAAAAGGAGATATTTTATTTAACAGAAATCCCTTTTCAAAAACTACAACGAACGACTCGTTTGGACTACAACGCACATTTTCCGGGATTTGTGATATCACAAAGATCGACGAATGGGACGAGACCTGGTTGAGCTGCACTAGAGAAGGCAACGAGTGTTAACAATATGTCGGAGACACGCTAGCTTTCCCAAGGCAGACAAACTTAGAGTGGTTACAATCATCCGGGTTTAAATCGCGCTCAAATTTATTTGATTTTGGTGTAATATTTACACTGAAGATGGCAGGCGGCTATGGTAAGGGGCATGACATTTCCCCACCAGGCGCCGAGTGCTGCCAATCACAACACACACTGGCCCAGCTAACCAATCACAACACATTAATAATGTAAAATATGTGAAAAATAATGTATTTTTCGAACAACCTAGTATGAGAGCCTGTTCTAGTACACCCCCAAAACAAAATCAAGACTTTGTAAAAGAGCATAATTGGACCCCTTTAAGACACAATAACGCCACCTACTATGCTGGAGTGTCGACCAGTTATTGTCACTGAATTACCATATGCCTAGTATTAACATAAAATTAATATTTCATTTTTAAAATATTACAGTTGTCAATACTGGTATATCGTAGCAACCCTATTTAAAATAATGGTAATACTTCATTTAAAGCCTTTATGTATAATGCATTATAAAGGAATTCATAATATACATTGCCTTGCTTTGTCTTTTCATAAACAATTGTAACAAAAGTTAAAATGCATTATAATATTTGAAGGTTAATTTGTCATGTATTTTAATGCATACTTCAATGCATACTTTCTGTGTAACAAATAGACAAGTATTATAATGTATTATAACTGTGATTACAATTATTCATCACACTATGCCTTATAAGGTGCATTACAAGGCAAATTGAATGCATTGAAACTATTTTTTAAAAGCTTTAAGTAAAGTGTTACCAAAATAAGTATAACCGGTTCTCAGTCACCATGTACTCATGAAATGAATTCTATATTAATGTGACAAAGTTGCATTGTTGCATCATGGCTAAATTCCACATTGTATAATGCCTAACAACACAATATATCTAAATAAATATAAATATATCTACTGCCATACCGCATATAGTCCTAGTTGCGTCCTTCATTCATCTGTGAGTGAAACAGGAAGACAGAGAGAGAGAGAGTCAGACAGTAAGTGAATACTAAACAAAGACTTTAACTCTTCTATTATGTCTCTATAGACATCCAATTAAATCACTTGAAGGTTTACATTATTCTTTAATGATAGCAAGTCAGATTATAGCCTGGTGAAATCTTAATGCATCAGACTCTTTTCGGTAAAAGTGGCCTTGTCTTCTGTAATGAGATATGCGCTGTGAAATGTTAATTACACGCAGGGCGAGAAGCAAGAACTGCTTCCAGTTCTGACCCCATTTCTATTCTTTTAATAACAATTACTTGAAGAGAAAGTGGGTTAGAAGAAATTGTAGAGACTTCACATCTGAGACAAAGAAAGCCCTATGCGAACACACCTTACGCTTGCGTTACGCACTGAACCGCCGATATCAGATACTCTTTCTAATATTCTTTCCCACCGTCTCTTGAATTCTAACCAGACGGAATGTTCTGCGGAATTCTGTGAAATGAATTTAAACATGGTTAAAAGTGATAAACTGACCTGAGAGTCGCTGATCAAATTAGCCAAAATATGTCACAAACTAACTTTGTGAATGACAAAAGCCCTAATTCTGTGGAAATCAGAGTCCGGATTCCATGTGGGTCTGATTAGAAATTTTTCTGTCTTTTGTCAACTGAGCTACACTTCCAGTGTGTATTCACACCAGACACGGACTGACAGACGATTAAGAGTATTTCTACTCTTTGGGTGCGTCTGACACAACATTTTTGCACGAATCTGGTCCTGAGCGCACAGCGGCTCTGTTATGAATAACAGTAATTGTTCGGTCGCTCGCCGCCTTTGCGCCTTTGCCAACTGGCACCTGCTCCCCCGCGCGTCACATGACACTACAGCTGTGTCCACATGTTCCCCGGGTCGCCACATCAGTGCGAATAATGCCTGCTTTTGATCAGTCCCCCTGACTTTTTCCAAATGATCTCATCATATTACCGCAGATTGCTACCTATTACGGAGCGATACTCATTCGGCAATTTAGCTGCGAAAATTGCCCGGCTCCGAGGCTAATTTCAGCGGTGACATTTTACTGCGCCGCTGCTGGATAGACAGCAAATGACAAAGAGTAATTAACGCTAAATGAGTCCCTCGTTTTGTGTGTGTTTAAAGGTCTAGCCCATTCATTGAGTTCTCTTGTCTGACCCAGAAGGAATTAAACTTTGTGTTTGTCTATTAAAACAAAGGCGAACACAGCAGTGAGCTAAACAGCATAACTCAGGAGTCTAGGGTAATGCTACACTGCTTCAGGGACACTGTGAGATAATTGCTATGTGTTGTGTGTGTCTTACACCCCATTTCCCTCGCACACAAAGAGCTTCACATACTCACAAAAAGAAACACATGGATTTATTGTGTCGCCTCACTCACTTGCTGGTAATTTGTTTGTCGGCTTACAGAGGACATTGTTGTGGTAAAAAAAAAAAAGACTGTGAGTGATTAGCTGTTTAGCATGATTGTGTTGCACGGCCAGTCAGATGAATGAGCCACTGGCTTTTTCCCAGGCATTTCATGACACCACTTCAGGAAGAAAAGCAATTCCAGTGTAGATTTATGCTGGCTCATTTGACGTGAGTTAGTAGTTTTTTCTTTCCGTCGAATTCAATTGTACACGATAGATGTTAATTCGCGATTTACACGTTTTGGCATGTTTTTAACTTCGTATTTTTGCTCTAAAGTAGTCAGCTGTGTGGGTTACAGGAAGTAACCCACACAAATACAAAAATACGCCTATGTGCTCAAGTCACTATTTCATCTAAGATGCATCATTCAAAAAGCTCAAAACCGAGTGCAAACACTGCGACACGCGCAGAGAGTTATGAACTCATCTCCATTATGGACTGACCCCGGGATTTATGGAAGAGGAAGTTCGGACGAGGTAGTAAAAATGAAATCATGATGACATTTAAATACGCTGCCTATTAATCGTACGAAAACAGAAGCTCCTCCTGCCAAAAATAACTTGCTGCGGCCCGCCATCCAAGGCTAAAGTGTGGTGCATCGATCAGACTGATAGATATTTCCCCATATGTCTCTCATGCTCTGGAAAAATCTCCACAGGCTTATATATCGGCAATATTATCTATTAGGAGAGATGAAAACCAAGAAATATCTTTTGTGGAAGGCTCGGATGATAAAAACGGCCTTGGTTACGAGCAGCTTTGGGGAAAAAAGCCACCAGAGATGCCATTATTAGATATAATTCCACATTAGCGAATGAACGGCATTCGAATGATATACTAATGATGACCTATTCGAGGATCCTACAGGACTCAGCTGTGTTTAGGGCCAGAAGTATTGGCCTTTGATGAGGAAAAGCCAGACCACTTAATGGACAGAGCTCTGCAGAGTGGCTCTGCCACCAAAACATATATGCATAATGGAAAAATAATGGAATTTATAATAATTTGTTTAGCTGGAGAGAGAAACAGAGGGAATTAGAGCTGCTTGGTGCTGCAGCCTGCAGACTACATGCACCTCTGCCATAACAAGATTAGAATTTAAACTATGGAGCGAAAGACTCTCTCTGGCTAGATTAAATATTAAAATAGGCCATGCCTTGGCGCTAGGCTGGAAAGCCTAGCTCTGTCTCTTTCTCCATGTGACATTTTCCAATTCTGACATATGCCTGCCAATCAAAGTGATTGACACCGAACACATCAGGCCACCTGAGCCTGATGAATTGCTAAGCGCTGCATAAGCATCTCTGCATACGTTACGCTTACGGTATATACATCTGTTTTAATGCTTTTTTGGGAGCTTTATCCCCCGAATGCCCTATTTGAATGCGAATTGTCATGAATTATCCACAGCGTTCAGGCTCGGCCAGCGGAGACTGGATGAGCATCCTCGTGTGTCTGTTTATTTCACAGCGAGACGGGTTAAAAGGTTGTCAGAGTCTTCCTCAGGGCTTTAGGCTGATGCGAACACGTGTTTCCCTCCTGTGATCTTACAGAGCTGTAGTGTTGTGTGGGGCTCGTCAGAAGGCATTTGGATCTAGAGAATCTCTGAATGATGCAGGAGGTGTGGAGCACCACCGTGACCTGCCCTCCAGGGAAAGAGACCTGTTCCAGACAGACCTGTACCTGCTGTGTGAGTTGCAGCTCAATCTAAACACTAAAGAGACTTTTTTTAGGATGCCATAATGAATAACTTTTGCGTGTAGATGCAATCAGATCAAACGCCAGTACAAAGTGTGTGATTTCATTTTGGCCCTGCACTAGATTATCGTAGTTCTTATCATAACTTTTGTGTCTCTCAGATGTATGTGTCTGATGTGACGAGGAATTAGTTGTATTATTGAAGTTATGACATTAGAATGAACACAAAGTGCACTGAGCTGTAATGGGGAACAGGAAGGTAAAGATTTTCACTCACTAATTTGTAATTGCCACCAGAGGGAGCTAGGATAGTAGCTTTGGGATAGGATGAAATTAGCCGCTTCTGAAACTTTCTTTTCCTGGCCAACCAGATGGAATATTGCAACACCAAAATGCCATTTATGAACCATTAAGAAAACCCTGGGAAACACAAAGGATTAAAATCAGGCAGTTTTTTCCCTTACCTATTCTTACTTGCTAATTATAAATAAATAAATAAATGAAAAGTGAAAATATTAATAAAAACACCTAATTATCTAAATAATAATAATAATTATTATTATTATTATTATTATCATCATCATCATCATCATCATCATCATTATTATTATTATTATTATTATTATTAGCATTCAGTTTTTTCCCCCATGATTAGCACAAAATAAACTTGATTAGCTTATTAACTATAGACTTATTAGTAGAAGAGCTAAAAAAACTGTTAATTATAATAGTTGTTTTTGTTGTTATAATAAGAATAAGAATATTATTATTATTATCATCATCATTCATTATTATTATTATTTTTATTATAAAATATCTATTTTCATCTGTTCTAATCGTGTCTTCCCTTAATTACATTTAAGCCAAATCAAAGTGTGGTCTCTCACATCGGTAACAGCATTCATGTTTTATCGCTGTTTCACCGTCATAAATAGAGATATCCCTGACACATCTGCCGCAAGTCATATTGTATTTCAGCGAGCGCACTGTAAAATGCAAATTCCCTTCTTTATCATCTGATTCTAATTTTGATTTTAATTGTAGCCTAATGTCACGCCATAGCTTTCTGTACGTGAGTCATCACTGAGGAATCTGTGCTGGCTTTGCCAGAAAGCTGTTTAGCAAGTGCATAACAGAGCAGCCCAATAGAGATGTCCCTTTATTGACACTGTTAGAGCAGACTCACCCTCACCCCGTGTGTTTACACACACAAATGAGCACACAAGCACCCACACACACAGATGTGCTGAAATCTAAGTCTTACAGCTGCCAACTCTCTCCCTCCTCATACCTGTACATTCTGGGATTCCGGTTACCCAGAACTGTTGTTGTATCTGCTAATGATATGTTTATTTTCACTCAGTAGGTGTTCATACTGTAAAAGCATAATGACCAGAGGCCCCATCTAAGAGTGTTGATTCGATTGAGGGGTTTGATGTGCTTGGCAAGAATTTTGTCTCGTATGTGAATGCCCCGAAACCAAGTCAAAAGTAAAATTAATTTGACTGAATTGATTTAATAAATGTAATTTTGATTGGTCTCAAAATGCACAAAACAACAACGTGAATGGAAAGTAAACTTAAAAACAAATCAAATGGACCAAAGTGAGAATCTCAGCCCAGTTTTAAGGTCATACTGAGAATGTAAAGGACTATTCGGATCGCTTTTAGGTCAACTAAAGAGGGGGTTAGTTCTGTTAAAGATACTCATGTGTGAAAATACTGTAGTCTTCAAGCATGAAGAATTCTTCATGCCCCACAAAAATCGCCAAAAAGGTATAATGTCACACTTTAGGGTTCTGCATGTGTATTTTTTGGAGGTTGTCAGTACTGTTTGGCTGTGGCTCACGGCTCAACTAATATGGAACACACATCGGGCTAACGAACAGTGTTTAGTTGGAGCTGGTGTGAATGTTTTTCACCCCTGCAGGGTGGAGATTAACACCAGAGCTTCTGAGATTGACTAGTAAAACACTACATGGACTCCATCATTTCACAGACTTCTCCTTTTCCCAGTGCAATTTGGAAAACATATTTGCTTTTACAATTAAGTCAGTAGCATAAGGCGTAAGGACTGTTTGCAACGCTGTCGCTGGGCAAAGAAAGAAAGAAAGAAAGAAAGAAAGAAAGAATACATTTTCTTTGGAAATGTATAGGAATTTTTGGGTATGGGTTTTTAAAATAATCTAATACAAATTAGAAAGACAGATAAAAATGTTACAGCAAAAAAAAAAGAATAAAAAAAAATTAAAACAAACATTAACTAATTATTGTACTTATTACAATATAAGTTAGCAACTACTCAGCGAGGATGCATTAACAGATCAAAAGTGGCAGTAAATGTATTATTACAAAAATATGTATTTCAATAAATTCTGTTCTTTTGAACTTTCTGTTCATGAAAGAACAGAAAAAAATAATGATTACTGAAGGATCATGTGACACTGTATTAATAGCTGCTGGAAATTCAGCTTTGCATCACATGAATAAATTACATGTTAGAATATATTGATATAGAATGTATTTTAAAAATATTAAAAATATATATATTTTTAATGTTTTACAATATTACAGCTTTTACTGTATTTTTGATCAAATAAATGCAGCCTTGGTGAACATAAGAGACGTCTTTCAAAAACATACCATTACCTAAACTTTTGAACAGTTGCATATATTTATATATGAAATTATTTAGCGATTATTTTGTTAACAGTTTAGCTCTCTCTATATACAAAACAGGCTGCTGACAAACAGTATGTTCTCACAGTCCTGTAGAATTCCATACAGTGTGTGTGTGTGTGTGTGTGTGTGTTTGTATGTGAGAGACAGTGAATGGAGTGGAAGATACGGAGAGACACGCTGAGATAATGAAAAAGAGACAATTCTTCCAGACACTGTCTCTTCTCATACTCTGCTTCTCCTTCTGTTGCACAGTTCTGTTTGGAGCCAAACAGTCAAGAATGTGGGGTATCATTTCCTGCAGAGAGATGACGTTCATGGAAAGGAGGGGGAAAAAAAGAGAAAACGGCGAAGGAAAAAAAGCCCTCGCCAAAGGGAGGCTTAGTGGTGTCAGACTCAGGAAACAGAGTTTTCAGATTTGAGGGGTTAGAGACTGAATGTGTGGGGAGAAAAGCACTGGAGCTTCCACAGAGAGTCTGTGTGTGTGTGTGAGGCCGAGCGCTGGCAGCTGCTGTGGTAGGGCAAGACTGGGCAGGCTCCGGTGCTCGGCCCCAGGGAAGCGCCAAGCTGCCAAAGTGCCCTGGCAGGGGCCCGGGATGGGTCCGCAGGAACAGAAGAGCCTCTTTGTGCTCACCTTGCCAGCAGAAACTGGCCTGCCTCCTCTCCTCCGCGCTCGAATCGGGTCTGCTCCGCTTTGCTGTGCTTACCGTGCGATATGGCGACTACGGCTAGCAGCAAAGCCACAAATCAGAGCCAGAGTCATGAAACGAGAGTCTTCTCTCGAGACGTTCTAGATGTACGATGAATTCAGATCTTTTACGGGCGAGGATGTTGCACTCGTACATTCATCTTCGGAGGTGAGAGACGTCTGTCCGCGTCGGGCAACTCTGGAGTCAGCTGTCTAACAGCGCTTCTCAGCTCATTAAATGAAATCCCACAGCCCGCATAGAAGAATTTCAATGAGAACATGCGTTTGATGTGTGGGACTCCCCCTCCTTACTGGCCCTCTGTATGTGGTATGGTCAGGAAGAGGCTGGGTGGTAAACGCCTTGTTTAAGGCACTGACGGGTGAAGGTCTCGCAAGCCGACCTTGGGGAACTTAGCTGAAACGGTATATGTGTAAATCCATTGCAAATCCCCAGACCTTTTTTCCCCCTTACAGCCCGACTGCCTCAAGAAACTGGATCACTGCACTGTTTACAAGACCTCATGATTCATTTGGGATAAGGGGGCTTGACAAGGCAGGACCCGGGTCACTATTTGCAAAGATTGTAACCTAAAACCGAGGTCAAAAAATGTCTTTAATGAGGACATGAGGTAACTAGTATGAAATAATTGGACATTAACCCTGTTTTTACCTTTCTCCTGAAAATGGGAGAGGGATTTTAGAGGGTTTGACTGGATTGGGCTGATGCAAGATTGAACCCACTTATTTATTTATTTATTTATTTTTAAATATCTTTAAGAGAGCAACTGAGATATGGTCAATGACATATGAAAGTGTCCAAAATAAAGAAAAGAGAAAATCTATTTTAATCTAGTGCACTCCTTGATTTTATGTTGGATGTTATGTAGTTTTGGGGAAAAAAAAGAAAAGAAAAAAAAAGAACATATTATAAAATTTTCAAAAAAACTGGATGACTTGTATGTTATGGTGTGACAATCAAGTGAAAACTTCACCTTACACCTTGAATACATGTGAGTAAACACAATTTAATAATGATATAATTATATTTTTTATTATTTAAAATTATTTTTTTATTATTATTTTTATTTAATTATTTTAACTATAATTGCTGTTTTTTCACTGTTATTTTGCATGATGAAAATAATTCACTAATAATTATTTTCTAACTTTTTTTTAAATTGTAATAATTACTGAAGCAGTTTTGCTAAAAAAAAATCTAATAAATAAAATTAAAGTTTATGCAAAAGTACTTGACAATGTTTTCTTTTCAAAAATGTATTTATGCATTTATTTAATTTCATATAATATCAGGAGAGTTGTATAACCCTAATATTTTTTACTTTATGCCCCCCCCCTTTCAAAAAATAAATAATAATAAAAATTTTATTTTAATTCAGAAGGTAAATGCATGCGACAAAGAAAATGTTAGTCAGTCGCTGGATTCCTCCTCATTTGATGACCAGACGTGTATGGGACTTATCTTTTCTCAACATTATTTCTATGGAACTATCAACAGCTCGCATTCATGGAGCAAAGACAAAAACTTTGAAGACCTGGAGTGCTACTTTTGATATTGTTAAATCTTTTGTTTCTTCTTTTTGATGTACAATTTATTTTGTATTTATGTATATTTTTTAATTTTTCTTGTGATTAAGTATTTCACTTTGCACCTTTCTCCACTGCAATATGTCGTATTTCCTCAGCACAGTATAAGTCTACCTGGTTGGTGGGGGGTGTGGCTACAGTCTAATCTAATATGTTGTATTTTGTTCTATTTTGAACTGACAACTAAACAAAAAATTGTTCACAAAAAAGAAAGTAAATGCATGCGCATCATGTTGCCGTACGTACAAACTTCATTTGTATGTATTTCTGAGTAAATGAATAGATAAGATAAAAAGAGTGTCACGTTATTGACCCTTAAAGTTAATAATGTGAAAATCGACTGAAATAAACGAATGCATTCTGTTCTTGATTCTTGATGTGTTTATTTGTGTCAAGCGACAACAAATGACAAGGGTTTTGTTTGCATGGTGCCGTCCTTTGTATACACTGTCATTATGTCTTACAGACCCTGTTTATGAGCAACACCTTTTTGATATCAGGCTTCTCTCGCTACGCTGCATTCCCTGTTGGCGCGTTATTTGATTATTTGGTACTCGCACGAAACCACAAGGTCGAAACAATCACCAGCTCATAAACTCACTGATCGGGTTTGTACATGGAATCATATCCACATGGCCACTCGATAATGATCAAATCTGCGATAAGCAATACAAGATTTTATGGGATATTGCAGAACTCACCCACTTGGCACCTGAGCTTAAGCGGTCGGAGTGGGAGAAATAAAGATCTGAAGCCTCTATTTGAGAGAGCTGGAGGAGCTAGTGCATTTCAGAGGAGCATCTTAACCCACCTCAAACCCCTTCATCCTCCACCTCCTCCTCCTCTTGCACCCCCCTCCTCCTCTAGCGCTCTCAGTCTCTGTATCGGGTTTTGTAAGGGATTTGCCTCCCGAATCCCTCAAATCAACAGAGGATAGATGCCCATTGTGTTTAATCAAAGCACTTCCTTTTCATAATCCTTCAATTCTAACAGGAAGAATGGGAATGTGAAGGGGAATGCAATGGATGGAGCCCATGTAGGCCCACATTATTCAGTCTCGTTTGGATTTCTCCAGCAGGCAGTGCCAGGACCCAGGCCTTGTTTGTTGATATTTCATTTATCTGTTCTTTCTTACTTTGGTTTGTGTGTATTGGGCTGTTTGTGTTGCCATTGCTGGCATGTTCAGTTGTGGATAGATGTCAGCTCCCCAATCATGTTTACATTGGAGAATAATTGACCTGTCACCTGTAGAATCCTGCTTATGGATTTAATTCTGTAGCGGTGCTTGGCAACGTTTCTGCATATTGTTTATGCTCCCGTCAGGTGAAAGCAGCAAAATGTGTTGGAGTTGGCTTGCCGTAATCCTGTTCGGTCTAGTAATCGAGTTAATCCTCGGGGACTCACCCTGTTTGAACTTTCTCCCATAAGTCCCTGGGGCAGTGCACCCACCTGACACCAAGGTATTCTAGACTGTTGTTATTGCGCTTAACACACTGCTACAGGTACGCATGAGTTAAAGGAATATTCTAAGTTCAGTACAAGTTATGCACAATTGGCTCGTGGCATAATGTTGACTACCACAAAAATTATTTATCCTGGGTTACAGTGACAAACTTTCAATGGATATGAATTTAGATCACTTGTAAATGTGAAAATACTCACTATTTCAATAGTATAGTAGCAACAACAAACAAAACAACATTTTATTGTGAAAGAATTGCGCGCTAATCTTGCCCGTGTGACGTTATATCCAATTTATAACAGTGTTTGCCATGATGACACAAAGCCATAAACAAAAAATCGTAAAATGAACACTAAATTGTTTTACAGATTAAACAATACATGTTTACAGAAGAATTAATGTAAATGCTTTTCTAAAATAATAGCTACAAAGGTTAATTGGAAATACGTGCTTGTGGCGATGTTTCTTTAAAACTCCAATAAAAAAAAAGTACCTATATGTACAAATCACTTCAGTTTCCAATTGAAATGAGCACTAGAGGAAGTAAAACTCAGACAAATTTTACTCCTTTTCACACAAAATATGATTTACAGGGCCAGAGTTTTAAAGGGGTCATATGATGCGATTTCAAGTTTTCCTTTCTCTTTGGAGTGTTACAAGCTCTTGGTGCATAAAGAAGATCTGTAAAGTTGCAAAGACTAAAGTCTCAAATCCAAAGAGATATTCTTTATAAAAGTTAAGAGTCAGCCGCACCTACCTAAAACGGCTCGTTCTAACACGCCCCCACATATCTACATCACTATGTGGAAAAAGCTGTTTCATACCGTTCCTTGCACAATATTATGCTATGACTTCAAAACGATTTTAACATGGTGCGAAATTTAAAAACTGATACTTTTGAATGTTAGTGTCACATATCCAGCTTCAAATGTATAGGTTTTCTAATGCAATAGGTTTACCTGGTAGCTCACGTGATACGGCGTTACTCTTGTTAGGTGAAGCACATCGGTACGAATGCCATGAAACTACTGTTCGACGTAACAGCTCAAACTCGCGTTTAAGGAAGTTAAAATAGCACGGTTGCATCAGTGAATGTGTTTTTATATCACTTTTGCTATTGTTAACACCCTCGGGTAGGTTTAGGGTTGAGTTTGGTGTATTTCCAACACGATAGAGCATTAACCTTTTAGCGACGCTCCCCAGACATTTGAATTCTGAACCGCCGCAATACGTACCTGAAGCAACGTAATAAAAATGTAGCCACGGTCACAAATTGAATGCATGTTTTAGTGTCACTCACTGGACAGTTCACTTTGAAACTGTAGCGAAAAGCGCACTAAGGTGTTGCAGAAATGTCGCCACAAGCACATATTTTCAGTGAACCTGGGTTGAATAATAAGCTCCTCCAAAAATTTGCCCAATTCACTTTCATTCAAAGCTCCTCACTATAGCATTGTTTATTTTGCTTTTTTTAAATGAGAAAATGTGGGATGAGTCCTAATCAACATTATGCTACAAATGATTTACTTGTACCAAACCTAGAAGATTCCCTGAGCATGTTCTGCTGACTAAAATGCTTGTGCAGAATCCAATTCCCAAAACAGTATGTCATCGGCAGACGGCAGGCAAGAGAAAGCGGAGAAAGCGAAATGGTTTAAGTTCACACGACATGGACTCTTGGTGGATCATTCATCCTTTACTCTGGACCACAAGCTTGGGCTCAGATCCAAGCAGATCTCAGTCAAGGCCTTTCCATGGGCCTGTATTACTCCTGAGGGAAAGGTATCTAAGCCTTCCCCACTACACAATTTCCCAGTGCCTTTCTACTTGAGTGGGTGGCCCCCGTGTGCCCTGGCTCCTGGTCTTTCAGTGACGGAGACCGCCCTCTGCTCTGGAGGAGGTGAAATCAAATCCCGCCGTCGGAGACAGCAGCGAACGGCAGGAGACCATAGAGCGAAGATTAAAGATCCATCTCATATTTTCCCTCCATGTGCACTGAATAAGCATTGTAACCCATGGAATCAAATGCTTCTAATGTAGCCCTCAAGGGTCATGATATCTCGCACATGACATTTAGCTATTTTAAAACGTTTTCCCATCTCATATCATATACTGACAGTGAAGTCTGAACAGAATACTGTGTGTCGTCTACACTGAAGGTCTGACAATGACATTACCTTGGATCTCATGCATTTCAGCTTGAGCTGGAAACGGATACATCTGTATGTGATGTGTAAATTGATATTGATGATCAAAGTAAACAATGTGACCCTTCATAGGAGGCTTTGATTTGAACCTTTTGAAGGGAGTCCAAACCAATTAATGAAGTTTGGAGTTGAGTCCCAAGAGCTTCATTAGAAGGCCGAACGGTGATTTCAAAGACAGCTGCCATTTCTCTCCTCTGGTTTCCTCTCAGCCCCATTCAGCACATTAGAGAACATCTAACAGTTAATTTCGTCTCACGATTTGTTCAAGAAACCCAATTGTTGAGTATAAATTTTGGGGTCTAAGATTTGAGAGAATGGAGCCAAATTAAGTTTCAGTTTCTTCTCGGAACATGACGTTGTCAGACAGGGACAAATGTCCTTCTTCCTGGGAATGATTAATGTTAGCTGGTAATCTGACTAGGGTAGTTTAAGAGAAGAACAGGGTTGTTGGATATTGATAGCTATTCCCATCTTGGGTCATTCTCCAAGGAAACAGGAAGTGGCCATTGAGACTACTGAGCTTGGGAGGAAATGTGTTATAGCTGTTTGTGTCACTTGAGACAAGGAGTGCATTTAGATTTTTTCAGTGTTGGAGAGTTACTAGTTACATGTAACAGCATTACATAATTTAATTACAAAACAAATGTAACTGTAATCTGTTACAGTTACTGAGAAAAAATGTGTAATTAAATTACAGTTCATCAAAAAGTAATCAAATGTAATCAGTTAAGTATTTGAAATAGTTACACGACTTATTACATTTTACAAAGAGTAACTTGTAATCTGTAACCTATTACATTTCTAAAGCATAACCTCCCCAACACTGGATTTTAAAAAGCTAATTGAGGGTGAAAAATAATAATAATAAAAAATAATAATAAATAAACTAGAAAAATAGACAAAAACATTAAGTTTTTTGTTTTGTTTTGTTTTGTTTTGTTTTGTTTTGTTTTGGTTTGCTTTGCTTTGTTTTGTTTTGTTTTGTTTTGTTTTCAAACTTGGTAGTACAGTGTTTATTATATGACTAGAGCAAAACAATGGCTTTTGGCATCATTGAATCAGAATCAGAATCAGAATGAGCTTTATTGCCAGGTATGTTTACACATACGAGGAATTTGTTTTCGTGACAGAAGCTTCCACAGTGTAACAGAATGACAGTGACAGAACAAAAAAACACAGATAATAAAAAAAATAAAAAAATAAAAAATAGAACAAGTAAAATAAGGAATAAAAAATATACAAATCGACAATTGTAGCGTCGGCGCCATCGCGTATAATATCATACTTTAACAATAATAACAGCATTTGCTGCTCTGAGATTATAAAAACACCAGATAATGAGCTGCTTGTGTGTGAAAGAACACAGTTCACTCAAATATATTTATTTAATTAAATCACAGCCTTTGAAATTTGATAATCACACTAAGCCATATCGCAATTTCAGTTTTATTTTGATTGTAATTGTATCTTCATGCATTGTGTTTGAATACTTACAAGCATGAATGAGATTTGAAATCAAATTCAGTGTGTTCCTCACACAAACGGCTTCAGAAGACTTGAAATACAGCGTAGATGTTGTAAAAGTAGTCGTACAGACTTTTATGGTGTGATTGCTCATTTTCATCTCAGAACAGGGAGTCATACAGTTTTGTAAACCTGAAACTATGATGTCTAAATACAGTGTACTTTAAACCTTGGGATTTGTTTATATGTTTATTTATTAAATGCATTTATTTATTAATAGCTAAATTAACTAATATTTGCATTATCATATATACTTTAGAATATTTACATTTAAAACCTCATTTCTTTGGAGAGTGGCTTTTCCGTCTACTCTTCAGAAGTGTCAAGGAAACCCCTCAGTTACACACACTTATGAAAAGCAGTGCAGCTTAACCGAGGCCGGCCTCCTGCAGGAGATTTTGTCAGTTTGCTTTTTTCTACCAGCAACAGGATCAGCCGTAAATACTCTCTTCCCAGGAGTGTGCATGGCTTCTCTTTTACACAGATTCACACACTCTCTATAGCTTGCTCACCCTCTCCCTCTCTCTCTCTCTCTCTCTCTCTCTCTCTCTCTCTCTTTTTGTGGCTCCTACAAACAGTCCAACTCCTTTCTCAGCCATTGGTTCCTAACCCAGATCAAATGTTAGGGTTTAAAAAGCTAAAGTCTGATGTGGATGAGCAACTGCCCATAAAACATTTTAATCCCTAATGCTGTAATGTATTTAATTTCACACACTCTGATGCTGTTGCCCCTTTTTAGGATTACTGAGGGTGGGGGTTGGGTCAGGGTCTGGGACAGAGGGGGCCACTCAAGCCCTTCCAATGCAAAAAATGAAGACTGAGGACGTTGCTCTAAAACAGTTGAGCTCTTCATAGAGCCGGATCCACAGAATGCCACTGCACTGTTTGGATGCATGTATTTAAATTGGAGCGGAGGGCTTTAAAGAGCAGGGGAATGCAATGATATCTGCATTGTCCTAAACCCCTGTTTGAGAGACCCGGGCAAATCCCATTGTATGCGTGTTACTATGGAGCTTCATAAAGTTGAAGACCAATATAGTTGCGCCTTTATTAGATGAGGATCTGCACAGGCGGATGGGATATTGGATGCAATAATTCCCTGCTAGGAGCGCACACATAGCCTCTTTTATATCGCCCTCTAATATCCAATTTAAGGGGCGAGAGGACCTCAGCCAACTGAGCCCACTAAGTTAAAATGCAAAGTCTTCAGCATGAGATGGAATTAAGGCCAACTTTTCCTCTCTTCTGTTTGCCAACACTTTTGAGGTTTAAAGAAATATGAAACTTTTCCCCTTTTTTCTTATTTTCCCCTAGTCTCATTCACATGTGAGATAGATGCAACTGAAAACAACAACTAACTTGGTGTGAGATGAAAACCTGCAGCTTTGTGGTTTCGCATGGTGTTTGGTAAAGGGTTTGTATCATGCTTGGATAACTGTGCATTTAATTAAAAAGTAAATTAAGAAGATGACTGGCAATGTTAGCACTGTTGGGCACACCAGCCGTTAACAATTTCTAGAATTCTGTTATCCGGGTTAGGAAAATAACTCGAAACTTAACTTTGTGCTCTTTAACAAAAAAGAACAGACTTCTATCTGTTTAGACAAATCCTTTAGTACCATTGTATTCAAGTGCTTTAGTTCCCCAGATCTTTGCTTGCATCTTCTAAGAGGTTTGTTTTACACATACACACACACACACACACACACAGTCACTTTCCACTTTCTTTTGCTGTCTAATTCTCCCATGGACTCTGATACAATCACTGCCAGCGGATGTATTTACTCATAACAAGGGCTTAGCTGCAGTCCTGTAAATAAGAATATATGGTGATTTATACGCTAAGCAGCAAGGATTGTGTTGCCCTGCTGGTTTAAGCATTTTACACTTTGATAAACTCACCCGAGGCTCTCTGCCACTTTGGGTACTAAACCCCCAGTGTTGACCCAGCCCTGCTGCCTTTTGCCCTATTAAGCAGGCAAAACCAATCTGATAAGTGCACATGCCGTTTTTGGCTCTAAATGTTGTTAGAGCTCGCCATACAGTTTTTGGTTTGGAGTTGTGGAGATGACCTTTGCAAAAATACCACTGAAAACAAAAAAAAAGCAAACCCATTGTAAAATATCGATGTCACAGCCGACACAAAAGCTTGAGATGGGGGATGTTTACTGCATTTATTATTTACTTTCCTGAATGCAAAAGCTAATGACAGTGTGCAGAAGTCATAAAACAATCCTCCATCTTATTATTTGATCATTTCTACTTGATGGCTTCATGGCCAAGAAAATGGAATGAAATACTGGCCATGTCAATAGTGGATCCATAAAGACTGTGCTATTTGGCTTTTGCTTTAGAATAATTTAAAAGCTCAGTAATCAATAACTAATCTTGGCTATAGTCAGATGAAATGAAATAAAGTGGTAAATGATGAGGCACACTATCTTAAGGTACGCTCACACCTTCCTTGGGAAAAATCACAATGACTTATTGGAAAAGTTTTTTTTTTCTCTCTCTCTGCATTGGCTGCCGTTTTAGATGAAAAATCTGCTCAATTCTGCGGAATAGATTGAAACATGACACAATTTGTTAAATGAGCTGAAAGTGCTAAACGCCGCATAAAATCATTCTCTTAATGACTATCTTTGTCTTGTTTTCTAACAGAAAAATATCTAAACATCCACAAAACAATACTTTACCTGATTTACCTGGGGTGGGGAGGTGAGAGACGAATGTATGGAGACAAAATACACATATTAAATCTATGAAAACATTTTTTACAATTGTATGCAATTTTTCTTCTCTGTTTTCTCCCCTTGTTTCTTGAGGTTCCTTAATTTTTTTTTAGATTTATTAAGTAGTAAGATTAGATTTTTTTTATTTTTTTTTTTATTTTTAAACAAGAAGACATGACAATTACAAGCATTATCACATATGTCAATATAGTTATATAATATTTGTTAACTTTAGTATAGGGGCCAATTCTCACTATTAACTTGCTTATTAGCATGCCTATAATTAACATTTTGGCTGTTTATTAGTACTTATAAAGCACATATTCTGCATGACCATATTCTACATCCCTAATCCCCAGTACCTAAACTTAACAACTATATTGCTAACTATTAATAAGCAGCAAATTTGGAGTTCATTGAGGCAAAAGTTATAGTTAATGGTTTGTTAATAGCGAGGATTGGATCTTAAAATAAAGTTATCTGGAAATCTAGTATAAAGTAAATTCAGTTCTCTGGAAATCTGCAAAACATTCTGCAATTACAAATTCCCTTGTGGGTCTGCTCATTTCTTAGGATTTTAAGTTTCACAATCTGGAGTAAAACAGCAAGTATCTACAACTGTTAGGCTTGGGATCATGTCGAACTTCTTTATGTGTGAATTTAAGTAACCCCAAAAGTGAGTAAGTATTGGAAATGTCTGAATGCAACTACATTAAAATATAAAACCAAGTTGCATCTAAACACAAATGCAACAGACGACTTTTTTTTACAATGACTTCAAAGTAACCACAGGTGTAGAGAATCACATTAACTATCAACCTAATCCACTAACATTTGACAACCACAAATATGTTTCACAATAATTTGTCCTAATTTGATCAGCATTATTTTATCATTTAAAACCAACAAACATATTTTTTTATGAAGTCCAAAGACTTTTTGGGGCCACCGTATGTAAAGGACATGCCGTTCACAGTGCAACATTGGAGACATGCAGTGGAGTTCAGCTGCTTGCATTTATTAGCACGGGCCCATCTGTAAATGTTTCTGGAGCTTTAGTGTGTAATATTTAGTGGACACGCTCACAGCTGCTTTGAAACAGACCACTGCTTTGTGCAGTCACCCTGCGCCCTCTATGACCTCTACCTGCACTGCAGAGCAAACAGAGAGTCAGGAGAAGAGAAAGGATGAGAGGGAGAGAGTAGAGCGCCGGTGGAGCTCTGTTAATTCTTCCATATCTAAGCCTCTTTGCTGAGGCTCTCTTTGTCTTCAAAGTCTGAGTCATTAAGGACTAATCCTATCACTCCACCTAATCTGAAGTCGTGGAGTCAGAGTCCAGCTCTCCCTAAAATGGTCTTTGTAGAGGCCAAATAGACACGGTTAGGTTTTAGTCAAGAGCATCCAAAAGTGCCCCTCTCCTCTTTTTTGTGACCCCGGCCTTTCAGGCTCAATCCTCCCCAAGAATTTAATGGAGTGCTGTTAATGAATCTTCCCTTCTGTTCCTCTGTTCGCTACAGAAAAAAAAGAGCGCCGCTCTCTTTCACTAAAAAAATAGCCTGGTTCATTTTGTGGAAACTACATAGACACTGAGATGGACAGCTCCCTCACTACACTGTAAAAATTATTTTTAGAAGTTGTAAATAAAAGAAAAACACAATTTCAGTCTTTATAATTCAACATTTGACGTTTAATTCAGTGTTACTGTCATTATTTGTGAAAGTTACTACCAATCGTTTCAAAGTAAATCCTACACCAGTTTTTTTTTTTTTGTGTGTGTGTGATATTCTCTTTATTCTTGAACTTCCTATCCCATTTAAACTCGAATATGTCCTTACATCCTCGTTTTGTAGCGTGCTTTATAGCAGCATGACATCTGCCAGCGTGGATTTTCCCCCGGCTCTGTTTGAGGACAGCTGTTCCTAAACACACTGTTAAGGCATAGTTGTCTGCTGTATGAAACCGTTAAGAGAGCATTGCTCAAATAGTTCAAACCATTTGATTCTGGAGAGCACTGGAGGGAAGTGTTTATATAGTGTCTTTCTGGGGCTTGTTAGCCAGGCCGTTGTGGAGAGAGCTGGGTCTGCTCTGGTCAACTGGAGTGCTTTTGGCAGTTGCCCACCCTATTCGACTAGATGTGGTTTGATTAGGCTCAGACAAAACTTTGTAAACATCTTAAGGTAGCATGCTAGTTTATGTGTTCCTTCTCAGGAGCTGAAGCAGGACATGAAAGATCAAGAAGTAACCCAAGCAGATACTCTATTGTCTGGTAAGAGAAGCATTTTTGATTACTATGTGTTTGTGAGAGCCAAGTTTGTAGAAATGTCCTGACAAGAAACCTGTCAAGGATATGTCCAGGTCGTATTTCATGCCAAAAATCAGAAGAAAGAAATAAGCCTATTTTTAGGACCATTCATATATGTCTGTTGGCATGGCAGTTAAGCATATTTTCAAGATATAGACACGCCTTCTTTGCAGTGTAAAGGCAATTATAGATGCACAGAAAGATACAAAAAAGAAATGACCAATCACAATTCAGTATGCAAATAAACACCATAAAGAAGACCAATAGCATTTGGTGTGCAGATGTTTCAATGAGGTCACTGCTGTTATTTTAAAGTTGAATAGCAAAACAATAATGTAGGATTTGTAAACTTTAATATAAAGTTTCTTATGAAAAATAAAAAAAATCTTACATTTATAATTGTAATCAAAAATTAATAATAATAATAATAATAATATATACAGTAGACCTAAAACTGAAACGTTCAAAAGTGTGGGGTTTGTAAGAAGTCTCACCAAGGCTGCCTTTATTTGATCAAAAATACAGTTTGATGCATCCTTGCATAAAAAATAAACTTTTGAAGCTGTAGTGTATCTATAATGATAATAACAACATATCATATATAATTGCTGGAGGTGTGAAAATTACAATTTATATTGTAATGCAATATAAAGACCAGCGAAAGTAAATCCATACATTTATTTGAAACACAGATTTGCATTAAACCCACTATGTAAACATGAAATTCTCAATTATTATCAGATATGTTATCTTGCATTATGGTTATTTATTTATTTATTTAATATGGTATATTGCACATTAATTTCATGTAGAGACTTGCACATAACTATGTACATATACCCAACTTCAGCGATAAAGCCTAGTGTCTGTCCTTCTGCTTTTATCGTCACTGGGGGAACACATGAAACCCATGTGTTGTTCAAGTGTAATTATAGTGTTGTAAAGTGACAGAACAAGAGTGTAGTTTTACTGTGCCGTAAATGCAGGTACGAGTCTTTATCAAGGGATCTCATGTTGCAGGGATGCTGGTCTGGGAACTCTGATCCTGCCCATGGAGACACAAACGGCCCTCGCTGTGGCTCCAGGGCCCCCACCCACACCAGGCATTACACCAACACCGAAGGGTCAGGGGTCAGTCTCTAAAATGTTTATTCTCCGTCCTGTGATTTTGAACTCCCCCCGCTATTTTGGTAGGAGCCCCAAATTTCAAAATGACTTCAAATGTGTATTTTTGTTGTCACAGACTGGAGCTCTGAGAGAATGCTGGGGTGTGTTTATGAACAATGTCTCCGATGGTAAAGATCAACGGCTGCTCTCTCCACAGCCAGTCGGCCGGTTATGGCTACACCATTAACTGCATTAACTGCCATCACTATGGTGTATGAAACAATGGTGAACATAATTGAGGTTATATTTTATTTTAGTTCATTATAAAATCAGGGTTATTATCGTTAACTAAACTAAAACAATAAAACCCCTATAAAAAAATAAAAAAATAAAACAAACAATGTCAAATAAATAATAATAACATTATTTTATTTCAGCAGCATTTGTCATTTTAATTTAGTTAAACTTGAAGTATTAAAATAACTAAAAAAAATAAATAAATAAAATAAAATTAATAAATAAAAAGTAAAATTATATGGACATATAAAAAACAAACAAACAGACGATTAATTAATAACATTTCATACTTAAAAAAATGACAGAAACACACAACAAAATTACTAAAACCTTAACTAAAATTAAAGTGAAAGTATAAAAGAAAATATGAAAATAAAATCTAATTCAAAATGATACTAAAATAACATTGTGTAAAATCAACCATTGCTAACGATAGCCTTTTTTTTTAACTGAACTGTTATTTTAGTCTATGAAGTACTTCAATGACACACTTCAATAAAATATCCGTGAGGCACATCAGTTCATGAAAAAATAACAACAAGTGCCATTCACACAGGCTAAAATTGTATTTGACATTTTTTTTTTAGAATAGATATTTTTATTAACCGCAAAAAAAAACCCAGCATTGTTTTTTTAATAAAGAAAATATCATCTATATGTCAACAAAGTCACAGATGACAAAGACGGCTAGCTCATGCCCGTAACAACCTTCTTGTAAAGCCACACAATCACTATAGGGGTGTAAAACTCTGACAGCTTGTTATCTTTCAGTGACAGAAGCCAAATCAGCCTGGCTTACCGCCCCAATGTAAATCAGCAGCGTAAAACAAGCAGTGGCTAAATCAGCTAGAGACAGAGAGGCTCTTTGTTGCAGCGTGCAGATTAATATCTTAAGCATGTACCATTGTTCAGAGTTATGTCACCAGTGGCCGTAATGATATCTTAAATTAATGAAGTGATGAAAGCGGCGAGGGAGAGGCCTGTGATTTACAGGATTGCTTTTAGCTGATGCACACCGCCATCACTGGAGATAAATCAGCCGCTGGGAGCCATGGGGGAAAATGAATGGATCTGCACACAGGTTTACAGTTCAATTAGTAAGGCACAAGGACGCCAGTGCAATGTAATTCGCCCGGCCAGGTGTTTGGATGAAATGAAACAACGGAAGATGTATGTTCTCCTGATGGAAGAACATCTTAGGTCTTTGCTGAGTTTACATGCTGAGTTATGCTTGTAAAACAGATATACCGTAAACACATTATTTCAGAATTTTTTGATGTTATGACTTCGTGACTCCAAGGCAAAGTGTGTTATTCTTGCACAAAATAATTCTGAATAATAATTTCTAAACACTAATTGATTGGTTGCCCAAACAGAAAGTTCCGCCCCAAACTCACGCTATTGGTCCAACTGATCGACCTGCAGTGTTTTAATAGAACCAGAATTGTTGTCTCCACATGTTCCGCTGAAAAATATTTTAACAGAAAAAAAGATCAAACGTGTGTGTAACTGATAATGGCTAAAGTTCGCCCTGATTACTACCAACCTGAGCCGGCTCCCCAGTAAAGCAGAATGACCTCCACATGCCCTGACCTTCCTTTTATTCTGCTTAAGAGGCAGGCTTAGGTAACTGCTGTGGTAACTGATGCCATTTTCTCAGAAAATCAATAATTAAATTCGGTCGTACATGGACCGGTGGCCTGCACCTGAACTGGAGTTTTGTATTCCATTCCCCCCCAAAGTGGTCCAGCATTCGCTCCAGATTACTTTCCGCCATGTCAGATCACATACACCACCAGTCAAAAGTTGGGACACATGTACTCATTGTTTATTATTACTATTTTGCACATTTTAGAGTAATAGTAAAATCTGTAATGAAATGTCTATGAAATACACAATTGGAAGTGTGGAAATTATAAAATGCTCAAAAAATTATAAATAAATAAAAACAACTTTATGATGCAGGCAGGATACATTATTTAACAATATTGAAGGAGATACCATGCTGAACACTTGTTGACTGATTTTCATTCATTTCACTAATCTTATTAATTTCATTGTTCAGTTTGATTTTAATTGTTAGTTTATTTTTTTAAATGAATGAATGAATGAATGAGTCAATCAATCAATCAATCAATCAATCAATCAGCAAGCAAGCACAAGTAATATTACAGCATAAGCATTCAGATAAAGATCTGTTTTAAGATCATGAGAAACATAAATTCAAGTATGTTTACACTTCTGACCGATAGTGTACATAATCTGTTGCAATACATGTTTTTAGCATTTGATAAGTTTGGGCTGAGGAAAGGAAAATTATTATTTTTATTCAGCAAGGACGCATTCAGTTGATCAAAAGTAACAGTAAATACATTTATAATGTTACCAAAGATTTCTATTATTAATAAATGTTGTTTCTTGTACTTTCTATTCCTCAAAGGATCCTTAAAAAAATGATCATGGTTTCCACAAAAATATTAAGCAGCACAAATATATAGTTCAGTCATGAAACTCTAGATGGCGCATTCTGACTTGGTAACAATAATAAATGTTTATTGTTTAAGCAGCAAATCAGCATATTTGAATGTTTTGTCTTGTGACACAGAAGACTGGAGTAATGATACTGAAAATTCAGCTTTGCATCACAGGAATAAATTACAAATTTTAAAAATATTAAACTAGTAAACAAGTATTTTACATGCTAATAATATTTCACAATATTACTGCATTTTTGATCAAATAATTGCAGCCTCTGTGAGCATAAGAAACGTTTACAACTTTTAAAAATCTCACCGACTCCAAACTGTTGAACGCTAACTCTTTGAGGTCTTGCTATAACATCAATTCTCAGCTGTCAGTTTCCTGTATATGTTTAAAGGGTGTTGTGGCATTACTGTGCTGTAGTTATCACCTTATCTGATGTTGGTTTTTGTTGAAGTGAGCTGTAAACTCATTTAACGGGGTGCTGCATGTGACAGTGGTGTAAACTTCACTCTCCAGCAGCACCTCAGTGTAAACCACGTTCCCTGTGGCCCAGCTCAGCGCTCCTGTTCCCAGACCATTTGTTCACAAATGTCATGCTTTCCCGTGGCATGAGAGCTTCACCTTGAGAGTGAGAATAACTTTCTCTGGTGAGCCCTGTTTGTGTAATTTGACTTGTATGTTAAACAATCTCTTACTGATTTTAATGTACTTCTCAGCAGTTACTTTCATTGTTAAAATTATAGTGATTTTTGTATTTCAAAACTACTCATTTTTAACGTTTATTTTCATACATTTTATAAACTGTAAATGTGATTACAGATCAGCACACACACACACACACGACCAGCGATGGCCAAGCTAATGTTTGTCTGAATGCAGCCCGTTTCGCCTTGGAGCACCTCTCTCACTCTCTGGTTTCAGTTTCCTTTAGAGATTCGGAGAGACCCACAGCGTCAGACCCCATTCAGTCTATTGTTAATCGAGAGCGTCTACAATCAAAGTGAGGAGTGTTTGGGTCAGAAGCCTCAGCGATTGTGGCCTACCCCAGGGCAAGAGCGTGGCCCCCAGAGACACAGGCTCACCAACCTCCTTTACACCGCACAGCTATGAGGTTTAGCCTGGGGACTCGAGTGCTTCGAGAGCTAATGACCCACTCCAGAGATGTTTGCTTGATTGAGTTCGTGGTTGACTTGAAGGCTACCTTTTTTTCTCATATTGATCCACAGGTGAGGTCTTCTGTTTCACTTCTAAACAGCCAACTCATTAATCAACCTTAACTATTAAAGTGAAATTGTAGTAGTAGATGTTCATTCATTCATTCATTCATTCATTCATTCATTCATTCATTCATTCATTCATTCATTCATCCATCCATCCATCCATCCATCCATCTATCAAATATCGAGTTTTCTGGCTTTCATTCCATGTCTGCTAGCATTACGATTATCTGTGTGTTAGTGTACTTAACTTAACTTGGCAGATATAAATAAATAAATAAATAAATAAATACACTGTTGTTCAAAAGTTTGGGAATTAGTTTTTAATGATTTTAAAGAAGTTTCTTATGCTAATCATGGCTGCATAATTATATGATAAAAAAATAAAGAAAACCAACAGTAATGTTGTGAAATATTATCATTTAAAATAATGGTTTTCTATTTTAATATACTTTAAAATAAAATGTATTTCTGTGATGCAAAGCTGAATTTTCAGCATCATTACTCCAGTCTTCAGTGTCACATGATCACTCTAATATGCCGATTTATTATCAATGTTAGAAACAGTTGTGCTGCTTAATATTTTTTGGGAACCCGTGATTCTTTTTGTCAGGATTCTTTAATGAATAAAAAGTTCAAAAGAACAGTGTTTATTCAAAATAGAAATATGTTGTAACAATATAAATCTTTACTATCACTTTTTATCAATTTAACATACTTGCTGAATAAAAAAAAAATTAAAAAAAGTACTCACCCCAAACTTTTGAATGGTAGTGTATATTGTTACAAAAAATGTCTAAATAAATAAATGCCAAAAATATTGATGACTCCTCTTGAACTTGTGGGCGTATACAAATGTTGGTCCAATGAAAATCTCCCTAGATGGGGATGTCCTTCCCCTTAATACTCATCAATCAATTTTAACTATTAAAGTGAAATTGTAGTAGTAAAGTGTAAATCAAAGTAGTAGTAAAGTAAATCAAAGTGGTAACACTTTACATTAAGGTTAATAAGTTAACGTTAATTAATGCATTAACTAATATTAACTATATTAGCAATACATTAACTTTATTAGCAATACATTACAGTATTTATTAATATTTGTTAATGTTAGTAAAAGTACAACTGTTCATTGTTAGTTCATGTTAGCTCAGGTCCATTAATTAATATTAACAGATAAAACTTTGGATTTTAATAATGTATTAGTAAATGATGTTTGAGATTAATACAAGTATTTTTCATTGTTATGTAGTTAACTAATGTTAATATTTTAGATGCAAAGTCGGCAACACCAAAGCTCCAAAAGTATCAAAAAATTTATTTTTTAAAAAATAAATTTTTTGATACTTTTGGAGCTTTGGTGTTGCCGACTTTGCATCTAAAATATTTCTACTTGTTTTTTGGTCGAGCACCCAGTTGAGATCGATGTGCGTGCTTTTGCCTGCTTTCCGTTAACTAATGTTAACAAATGAAAACTTATTATGAAGTGTTACCACAAAACTTTATTTTTTGGCTTTTATTCTATGTCTGTTAGCATTGAGGTCATCTGTATGCTAGTGTACTTAAATTAACTTGACAGATACTAGACAAAATTAAAATAATATTGATGACACTTCTTGCACCAATGTGCGTATCCAAATTTTTGTCCAATGAAATGCACTCTAGATATCAAACAGCATATAGTATGGTTCAAGGCTATGAGATAAATGAAAGGCTGTTGGCTATTTAAAGGGAAAGGCCCATTCAAACATTGTTGAAAGAAAACTATGTTCGTCAAGCCATTTCGAAGGTTTTCAGAGATGGTGTAACCTCATGAGGTCGATTATATTTTTCAACTTTAATAGAACTGGCGTACTCATTTTTGCAGTCCATGCTCATGTATAACCTTAGTTGGCATTGGTGGGGCTGTACAATACAGTACATCCAAAAACATGGCCTATGTCTTCAGTATGCAAAAGCGCTGAATGTAAGGAGGCGGATGTGATGATGAACAAGAAGTGCGCTTGCCCGGCCCTCAAGGATGGTCTTAATTTTAAGACACCCTCTCGGCGTGTACAGACAGAGCTCATTAGAGTGTGCTGGTACTCTGAGCACAGGCCTGGCCCTCCCTGTGTCCTTGCACGAATATGGTCTTCACACGTCCTCCGCAAAAGCCCTCTTTCCCCCCCCCCACTTCTTTTTTCCCTTCTTCTCTCTTTCTCTCAAAGGTGCTGATCAATTCACAGCCTCCTCTGGAGGTGTGAGACTCATCCCTGCACTTTGTGATTGGCTCAGGCGTCACAAACCCTCCGTCGTTCGCTCCCGTTCTCTTTCTCCCCCTCGCGCTATCTCTCAGTGAGGGCAGCGGCCTATTCTTTTCACCTCTGGGCTCTGCCAGCCTGTGGCCAGGCTTCGGTCAAATGAAATCACACTAATCAAACCCCCCCCCTCTCCTTCTGCCTCTCTCTCCCCCTTTCTCCTCCTCTCTCGTGGCTCTGAGCCCATTAGCACACCTGAAATAATAACTCAAGTGACAAATGTTTTGGCACTTATAGCTGATAGACCAAGAGAAAGGGTGGGAGAGAGCACACCATGCTCTCAGAGACTCAGACACGGTATTTTCCAATCCCAACTGTGTCAACAGGGCAAGCTGACAAATTCAGAAATCATCCTATGAGAAAACTCCAAAGCTTGATGTTAATAATAAAAACACAGTGCAAGTATTTGTGTGTTGTTTTAATAGAAATCTCATTTTCAAGACATTGACAGTGAGTTTCATTGATAACATATTGTTTTAACAGTGCTCTTATAATGTAACAACATACTGATATCTCACAAGTGCTTTTTTTATGCTTGACAATAATCTACTGATATTTATTGGAAACTACGCTATGCATTTTTCTTAGTGTAAAATCCAATAATAATCCGTAGTAAATAAAATTTATTTTAATACTTAAAACTTAAAGGAAAGTAAGTAAACGCTGTCGTTTAATTTGTGAAGTTGTACCGACCCTTCTGTTGTTTGGTTTCTAATTTTTATTTTTGACGCAGCCGTGCGTAGATGAAAGTGCGTAGATTATAATTACCTGCATGTTCGTTTAGATTTATAATTTTAATGTTACTGTTTGTGCTTCATTCCTACCTGATGTTTGCTAGTTACAGGAAAATAGAACATAATTTGCAACCGAAAACTTCAAGAAGGCAACAGGCAATTTATTTAATGAATTTTAGCTTTAGCCTATTAATAAGGCGAACAAAGGTGAAGTGAGATTTTCTGTTGATTTGTCATTAGCGTTCTTCTAAACAAACATTATCCAAAAGCACATCAGTATCATCTCATACTACTTTGATAAACAATGCAGATTATTATTATTTTTTAATTAATGGAAGATTAAACATTTTGTAAAGATTATTAAACCTAGATTTTAAGTTACCATATCTGTCATCCGTCATCAAACAAATACTTTGTCAAGTAGTTTTATATATTAATTAATACATAGCCTATACAGCCTCCTAAATTGTCATAATTGATTATCATCATTATTAAACTAAGAATTAGTGTTTTAACAGTTATTTAAGAGTGGCGCGACATTATTGACTGCATTTCGCCTGATTTTGTGCGTGTCGGAAAAGTCATTGCGTCTCATTAAGAAACAAAGAAAGAAAATGCTGTAGGTTTCCAGTAGAAGGCGCACATGATCAAGCATACAGGTCACTGCAAGCCTTTGCATATGATAAATATGTTTTTCTGTTGGATGTTGTGTAGTAGTTTACATTATTGCAAATCCAATAGGCCTGCAGTACGCTTCCCAATTAAGAACGTTTGTTAAAATAATAAGATTAAGCATAAATAAAGCAAGCATAAATACAACAACAAACTGAAATAAAATAAAACCACAACGCCAAATAAAATAAAAACACACTGATTTCTATTTTTTTATTAGACCTATGAATATGTACATTAAAATACATAAATGCTCAGTCAAAATAGCTCGTTCTTTTTAATGTTTCCAATTAATAAAATGTAAGTAAAGGCTAAATGTAATAATTTGAACTACACCTGTAAAAAAATATTTTAGCCAGTGTGTTTTTCCTTCAGACTAATCGTACCTAAAATACCCGGACGCATGCACGTATCTGATTAATGTACGTATAGTCTAAAAAACGTATGAACTATCCAAAGTGCCCAAAGTTTTTTGTATAGTTTTACAGTTTTGTCATCATGTTATATGCGTAACCTTGTCAAGTCAATGAATTTAATTTTCCTCACGATTAGTAAAATACTAATTCCCTTTTATTATTTTATTAGCCACTAATTGTCTAAAACGTCTCTGTCGCGCGCTTGGATAAGGGAATTCTTAAAATAAATAGATACACGATTATTTGAATATTCACACACTTCACATTTGACAAGCACTTGAAACACGCTGTTAGAGCATTATAACCAGGCAGTGGCGAGATCAAGAAAAAGTTAGTAGCCTGCTGTTTTATCCCAGCGCGTCTTACCCATTCCCGATAGTCTTGTAACTTTGAGGCAGTTGTCAGCAGTGGAGATGGCGGGGTTCACTGCTGACTGGCCCCTGGTCGCAGATTGCTGCGGGGGGATATGAAGGATGACCTCCGTTTGACTTCTGAACCACAGCGGCATGTTGATTTCAATAGCGACTTAGGCAGAGAAAGATTCAAATGAATAACCAATATTGAGGCAGAATGGGAACGTTCCTGTAACAATGACTTTATGCGTTCCAACACGTTCTTGTTTTCAAGATTAGGACTAAAATGAATGTCTGTTAGATGGAGCTGTCGATTTATTTAGAGGCCCCTTGTGCATTTTTATATGCCACTTTATACTTAATCTATATGTACTGTATACTTAGTACATATTTTCCTAATTATATTTGAATTAACAAAATAAATTAAGTCTAAATTAAGTTATATAAAAAAAATTTAAGCACACTCAACCCCATTGCGCAGTTGTACAAATGTTGCCATTGATGCAAAGATATGCTCTATCTTTTTCATTTGATAATGCATCAGGCGCACAGTTCAATTTCCTCGGTAAACAGTCGGACTTGTTTTTAAACTCCCAATTTAATTTCACCTCGAACGACTCACATCTCTTTCTAAGCCCAAATTATCCGAAACGATGGCATTAACTCACTGATGCGTGCTGCAATCTGCTGACCCTCACTAAAAGGCAACCTAAACAGTGAAAGTCCTTGCCCTCATTGTGCTCTATAGCGTACTTTTATAGATGCTAATTGAAGGAACTTAATTACTTTATAATGCTACTCTGGTACTGTGACAGCAGTTAAGCGTTTGGGTAAGCACAGCTTTCATGTCATCCCGTTTGCTTCTCACATAATTGAGACAGACACAAAACTAATGTTGAGATTACAAACATCAATAAAACAATTGTGTTAACTAACTATAATATATATTAAATCTCAACCGCACATACTCAACTGAAATTAAAATAATGATTTAGATAAACAAAAACTTTATTGTCATAGTATGTACTTGAAAAATACATTATAGCCTACTTACCAATAAACGCGAGCGTGTTTATCTGTTCTACGGCGTCGGGTTAGGCATATATCTGTTCTATCTGTTGCATGAATCCTCCTTTCATTTGTGTTTAAGTCCACATTAGATCCCTCGCCCGCGCAACGCGCACCCTTCGTTTGCCGAGCGCTTTGGGAATTTGATAGTAATTTCTTGCCTGTAAATGTGCGCTGCTCTTCCGCGGAAAGCGAGGGTTGTATGATGCTCAAGGCGGCTGATAAGACACTGTTCCTTGCATTAATCGCTTCTGATCGATGACAGGTGCTCCTCAGACAAACTTCATGCACCTTGTCACCGGGTCAGTTGTATTGCCCACAATGGTGCACTTCAGCCTAAAACAGTCAGTGTGTGTCTAAAGCCTCTTATTCAGCTATTTCATTTGAGCATTTTATGGAATGTGCATTATTTATATCAACAGAGAGGTTCCTTTATTTAGGCAGAACACAAACCACTTCTCCAAATTGTAAATCTGAATATTTTGCACTGTACAGACTGACACTGAAACTACTGGAATGCCTGTTAAAAGTTCTATCCTCGACTTGGAGTGATAAGAACAGGAATATGATGACACGAAAGAGTTATTGTCGGGGGTTATTTATTTTGTAGTTCCTCTTAACTACAACATAAATAAGTATACATTCACATTTTTATATTACATATAATTATTATATTTTCTCATTGAGTAGGCTAGTATGTGTGTGTGTGTGTGTGTGTGTGTGTGTGTGTGCAAAAGGGAGAGAATGTAGCATTAGAACAAAACAGAATACGAAGACTACATTTTCCCTCCAGATTACAATATTTTCATTCCAGCCTTTCTTCATTTATGGAAGCATATCGACCGATAAATTAATGATTGATCATTCTTTGAACCAATAGACGACTTGATTCACTGTAGCACGCTTTCATTGGACACTGCACCAAACTCCTTAGATCCTACAGTAAGTGGATGAGCCCATTCACAAATGGCGGGGGTGTTTTGGCTGAGAGCGCACGCAGCACTGCTGAAGCGCAGCATATGCTGTTTCTGAATAATGATGTTTGTGTGAAATGTAATGTACACAGGCATATGGTAAAAACAATATTTCGTATTATTAGTGTAGTTCATTTCTACAGGCTTCCGCGTAAAACAGGCGTGCGGGAAAACTTCATTACGCACACTGAACATGGTTTCCAAGTTTCTCGACTATTGTAAATGACGCTCTCCCATTTGGATACTCTGATCAGAAGTGATATTAAACAGTGCGTTGAGAGTGACCTGATGTGAAAGAGCCCACGTTCCATCTGTAGCTATATTTAATGCATTGTTTTTATATAAACACCTACATGACTTTATATATTGCGTGTCTTGGCACGCATAACGAGCGCAGTGCAACCTAAAGCACAGCGCGGTCTCTGCGTGTTAGAGCTCGGTTCATGTTGAATCGTGGTAGTAGTGGTCTGCGCTTTTCTGCGTCCCACACATCTCACCCCCCCCTGCTTTGGCTGGAACTTGATGTGGCCCATCGCATTGTGCAAGACGCGACCTGTTATGGCCACCACTACTTCCGGGTTTCAGCAGTCTGGTCCAGATTCAGCTGCTCGAGCCGCGTTCAACACACACTCATTGTACACAAACGGGGAAAGGCAGCTCGCAGCATCGATCGTGGCTCCTTTAAGAAAAACTAAGCCAGAATTATCAGCCCACCTCCTCTTGATCTCATTTAGAAGCTATTGCATAAAAAATCAACTCAGGAGCCGAGAGTGATCAAAGAAACGAGAGAGAGCTTCATTTTTGTGCATTTGAGTAGTATTCTCGTTAGGGGTGCTAACCAGTGGAAGCGCGCAGAGGATCATCATTCATTCAGCACTTTGACAAGCTCGCGTTTGATTGATTGACAGCCGGAGTGGCAAAAAGCCATGAGATGCGCTAGTTTTGTTTGAGGGGCTATTTTCATACTGCTTTGGAAAAGAAGGTTTTGCTCGATCCTTGTCGCTGTCCACGGGAAAGAAGGCGAAGGGGACCTATTCGCTGAACGCGTCTGGCTGAACTTGTGGTGAAGGACTGGCTTCATCGCTCGCTTGAAAGAGG
Organism: Sinocyclocheilus rhinocerous; assembly: GCF_001515625.1. Taxonomy (NCBI): domain Eukaryota; kingdom Metazoa; phylum Chordata; class Actinopteri; order Cypriniformes; family Cyprinidae; genus Sinocyclocheilus; species Sinocyclocheilus rhinocerous. Next base: position 524,240 of record NW_015641295.1, read on the forward strand.
CAGTTGGGTTTTTTTGGGAAAACATATCCCACGTTTGGAATTTGCGTGCTTATTTCCTATTCACCCTGGCCTCATAGGGGATATATTTTTGATAAAAGGAAGCCGAGGGAGTGTGGAGGGCGATGGCGCAGAGGGTACGTATCCCGAAAAGTTTCTTCGACTCCGTATTGTTGAATGCAGTTGGAAATACTGAAACGTGGCCGATGACATTCAGACTCGCAGTCAAACTTTCTCTTCTTTTGCCTACCAGTTTTGTTGTAACATTCAACTTTGCATCGCTCACATTCATGCATGTGTCTTAGTTTTGAGACACTGAAACCATTTTTAAATTGAATACTTTCTAATTACGTTTGACAGGAGCAATTCCTAATTTTCTTTTAACCATAGTTTTTCTATATGCACTGCATTTGTTTAAGTTTCTTTAGTTTCGTCATGAGGACAAATAATAAAAAAAAACTTTAAAACTATTGGAATAGTTCAACTCTCATAACTAAAAGTTATTACAATACATGATATGATAATACATTGTTCAGGAATATTATTAGGGAGTTCAACAAATTCAACTCAGCTATATTGTTTATATATTCTATACAAAATAGTCTTATTTTCAAACAGCATTACAATGAAACATAGTTGTGCGCTTTAACTCGTAAAGTTGACATTTACGGGTTGGCCACTTTTTCTTTGCATTTGTAATCAAATGTAAACAATCACAAAGTAGATTTCATCGCAACTCTCCGACCTTTTGCTTTTGATGGTGGAAGTAGCACCCTGCTGTCTTGCTTACACTCTCTAGATTTAGATTTTAAATGTGTTATGGTCTCATCATCACACTTTCCCTGCAATATCATGGAACTTATAATAATTATGATAAATTATCGATGTCACTGATTATTTTAAATAAACTAATCAAATATTACATTGAACTGTTAGGCACGATTGGACAATGTAAATTAGTGTTTAATTAGACTAACCCTAAAAGTGCTAGGTATGTTAATATTGAACTAGTGTATAATTAATTTAGTTTGACAACAGTAGGGTATAATAATCTATGCAATGTTATTACATGCAAATGACATTACTTAGTACTTCAGTTGCATTTGTAAAAATAAAAATTCACATAAAAAGTGGCACAACACAACACTGATCAGTCTTGTGATATTTTTTTGTGATGATCTCAATAAAGCTGTAGCTCAGTAGTCGATGTTGATGTGTCCGACGCTAAGTCTGTCTGTTTCAGTCTGTTTTTTAAAAAAACACATGAGTTTTGCAACATTTTTTTGGGATTTAGTGTTAAAACCACGAGATAGTCTGCTTGTACACTTGATATATTTAATTACTTTGTAATACCAGAACGTGTTTTCATTTCGCAAAAGCCATACTGTGTTGTCCGAGAATATTCGATTTATATTTTCTTTTCGTGTATTTTTTGTCCTATGTATATATTGTGTAAGAGGTAAAAGTGACAACATGGGAATGTTGCCCTTCGTGTGTGTGTGTGTGCAGTACGAAGATATAACCCACTATGGGATGGACGGAGTAGGAATCCCGAGCACGATGTACGGGGACCCGCACGCCGCCAGATCCATGCAGGCTGTTCACCTGAACCACGGGCCCCAGCTCCACTCCCACCAGTACCCGCACACAGCCCACGCCAACGCCATGCCGCCCAGCATGGGCTCATCCGTCAATGACGCTCTAAAAAGAGATAAAGACTCCATTTACGGGTACGTGTAGATAGCCAAGACATATTCTTTATGATTAACTTTGCCAGTAACACATTATTTGACCTGCAATAGTTTCTGTAAAACATATTGAGAACTTAGGGCGCCATGCATGTTTAATCTTTTAAAAAGTTACTTTTATTCTAAAAGTTGTCTCCTCTCACTTTTATATCAGTTCACCGTCTGACTGTTCGTTTTGCCTTTCTTTTTGTGACAGCGTTTTTTTTTTATTTTTTTTTTATTAGTTTGTTTTAAAAATCTTACTAATATTTCGTTTTAAACTTCAAAATTAAAGTTGATAAATACTGAATTTTAAAAAACACGATTGCGCATAAAACATCGATATGTATGTTATGTTTAAGCTATAGCTTTTTCATTGTTTAAACTTCAGGCCTAGTTATTAGTTAAATGGATCAAATGCATTTTTGGCCAGCTGCGCAAAGTGATTCCCGTGAAAATTACAACGAACACTCTCACAAAACCATAAAGGATATTTTCCACATAGCTCATAAAATGTGCAAACATATCTGGATGTGCGGAGTTACTCCAAATGCGCCTAGCATACAAAAGCTGCTCGAGCACAAGGGTTCTCATCACAGTGCTGTATATAAATGTTGTTGTCGTTTAAAACAGCGATTTATATGCAGAACGCGCCGTAGAACTTACTCTCATTCATTATGAATTAGATACGTCCCTAAGCATTTACACAAGATATAGGCCCACTATTTGAACCACGGTTAAATTGCATGCTTGGCCTAGACTCAACGTGAGCATTTCTTAGATGCTGTGACCTCGTAGCCCACTGTTTATATCGACTGCTATCTTCGATAATACGTTCAGGAATCCAAGTTACATGTGATCTGACACAGTATTAAACACAAGTAAAAAGCTCGTTATAATGTAAGTGACAACACGCTAATCGACATAAACGTACGAGTAAACACTTCATATCTATATGATCGTGGCGCAGTGGTACGCACGTACGTTTGATTGGTGACAAATTAAAAAGAGTTAATTAAATCTAAATTTCTCAAATGGAAATTAGATTGTTCTAATGCTTTCAGCAGAGACCGCTTATACACCGAGAAGGAGTTGTAAACTCTTATAAAATGGCATGTGCTAATCCAGAGCTTTCCCCGCACTGACCTCTGTGTTTTTTTTTTTTATTCCAGGCACCCTCTGTTCCCACTTCTAGCACTGATTTTTGAGAAATGTGAATTAGCCACTTGCACACCTCGAGAGCGCCACTGAATGTCATCCGCCATATTATTCCCTTGTAAAGAGACGGTAATGAAATAACTAGACGAAATTAAACAGTTTACCTTAAATGTCAGTCAAACAGGTCATCTCTCTAATGGCCACAACCCCGGGAGCAGATGAATTTTACACGGGTGTTGAATACGGTGTAGCCCGTGAGTCGTCTTGTCAGTGTCAATTTTCGGCGATATCTCTATTTTGAGAGGGAGTAAAGTTATTTAACATTCTGGATGCGTCTGATAGCTATCAGAGAAGGCCATTGGGAGAGGTTTTCCATGTCAATAGGAGTTCTGGATGCACTTGTCAGTTCGCTGTGATGACCCTTTGTGATTGTTCCCCCCTCCTTGCTTCCCTTGTATCTATAGGTACATGAACTTTGTGACAATTTCTGTCATCGGTACATCAGCTGTTTGAAGGGAAAGATGCCCATCGACTTGGTTATAGACGACAGAGAAGGAGGATCAAAATCAGACAGTGAAGAAATTACAAGATCATCGGGGCCCCTTGATCAGGTACGTGCAGGAGTCCATATCTTTTCTGGCCATTCAGCTCGTCTTTTGGGTCACTTTCTCTGCCCCGCCGTTATTTGCATACGATTAAGGCTTTTAAATTCCATCGGATTGAAAAATTTGGAATAATGTGGCCCATTATTGCTTCATTACGGTTTGATCCCGGAACTGACCCGAGGAGATTAGCTCGTGAAAGCATTGCCATAAACTTGACCTGTTTCTTGTCGATTTTAATTTAGTCCTTTCCTTCTTCTTTTCTCTCGCCCGCCTTTTTTTTAACCAAACCAAACGGTTGCGCTATCTGTAGTATCTATTACTATCAAGAACCAAACGGAAACATATCTATAGTAGGCATTTAGAGATTTGGTGCTTTGGTTTTCTGCTATTGTTCACGCTTCATTAGTTGCCTTGTCAGTGTTTTTTCCTCAGACTAGTGCGTGCAATGCTTAAGCGCAGCGTTCTACTCTCAGCCTTTTGAATAGCATAAGCAGCGCCGTCGTGTTTTAGTACCGTGTCATACAGTATTTTGCGTTTATAGGAAAATGTGTGCAATTCTGTTCCTCTGTGCCTTTTTAATATGCGGCAGCTCATACTTGTGGGATCCTTTGACGTTCTTCAACTCTAACGCACTTTCAATTCAACTATTACGCGTTGTTCAATGCTTTCATCTGGCCACGCTGCATAATATGCATATATCTATTTTAAATATAATGATATAAGATTTGGGGAAAAAATAAGTGGTCATATTAAGGGGATTAGCAGATTCACCAGCATAAAAAGTAATGAAGCGATTAGGCTAAATAATTTAAATCCGTCATCTTCCATATGGCTGAGTGATGGAATAAAGCATTGACCAGTTGTAGCTTTCCAATGACTGCGTCGGCCACCAGTTTTTATATGAGGGAGAGAAAACCCTGTCCCATTCATTACCAAACAGGGACTCCAATAAAACGACCTTTGGCTGCTTTAGTCTTTTCTACCTCGGCTGTGTTCATGATTATGTTAAAGAGCGGATCTGTACAGATAATGCATCTAATTCAAAGGAAGCATTAAACAGCATAATGTCAATTTTGTTTATAACTCTTTGAACAAAACTCTATCAGAGAGCACGTGTCAACATTTTTGAATCAATTAATTATTGAGCAGAGATGAATTTAAGCGATAACAATAAATTAGGCTTATATGAAGACCCCTGGGTACGTAGGTATATAACTTGATAAGAGCAATTTATGCTTTGCTGGAGGTCACGAATACAGATCTTTAATTGACTTTAAGATGAAGACATGTCCTATATATTTTTTTCTTGACGTGTAACACCTAAATATAAGGGTTGAGTATTAAATATTTACATCTTCATGAAAGTCTGATTCCTCAATGTAAGCTGACCAACTTTTCAGAAGTTTGCTAATGCGAGGTAGAATCTGTTTTTATTGTATTATGAATCCTAAAAAATGCCGCTGGTTAGAAATATACTCATTTAAAATTGGATGAGCGGCAAAGAGAGATTTAACACTTAAAATAAAAGTGTTTAAATAAAAGTACATGTAAAAATAAGTTTAAACTAGATACGTATGGGCGGTTTTTGGATAACAGCTACAGAGTTAAAGTTTGACTTTAGGTCCTATATGTATTTTACATCTCATTTTTTTGTGTGTGGTTACATTTCTGAGCTTGCTAGGCGGTGACATCCCTAACGAATTTGCGTCGCTCATGCATTATCTCGTTCCATATGTATTTTTAATATATGCCCTCGGGCATAAAGTTGAATTGGACTGGGATAAAAAAACTCCTTTGTGCAAATTCTCAACAATGTTAACAAGAGGGAGAGAGGCGGTTCATTTATTCAAAGGCCAATTTATTCCAGCAGGAATACTGCAGCATAAGAAAATCAGAAATATACATAGAATGTATTAAACTCCGTGGTCCAGCGCTGTGCTTTGTTTTCGTCCTCCGTGCAGCAAAGCATCGTATCAATAATGTCTCAACTCCAGCTTAGCATTGTTTTGCAAGTATCGAGTGAAGAGAAAGAGGGGCAGAGCTCAGGGGTGAAAAAGTCAGAGCCTCTCTCTCTCTTCTCTCTCTGGTGAATGCGGCCCAGCCAGTTTGGATCACGTTGTTTTCCTTGTACTGCGCTGATAAACGCGCGGCCATATGAGCGGAGGGACTAGTTAGCAGCTAGTTAACCCCTTCACTGCGGTCTTCATTCTGGAGAATCTTGTTGAAGTTTTTGGTTGTTTGACAGCTACCGTCAACATTGTATTTTTTAAGAAATTAAGCTTGAGGATCACACTATGAATTGTTTTTAAGCCAGTGATGTGAAAGCTATTGTAATTAAAGGAGATGTGTGATTATCCTACAGTGCCGTTAAGGGTGACTCTACTGGTTTTTAAACGAGATCTCACCCACAGGCCATTTTAAGAGATTTCGCTTTCTCTGTAGACCAAAACTAAGCAGTTTAGCATTAAACTCCGTGGTCCAGCGCTGTGCTTTGTTTTCGTCCTCCGTGCAGCAAAGCATCGTATCAATAATGTCTCAACTCCAGCTTAGCATTGTTTTGCAAGTATCGAGTGAAGAGAAAGAGGGGCAGAGCTCAGGGGTGAAAAAGTCAGAGCCTCTCTCTCTCTTCTCTCTCTGGTGAATGCGGCCCAGCCAGTTTGGATCACGTTGTTTTCCTTGTACTGCGCTGATAAACGCGCGGCCATATGAGCGGAGGGACTAGTTAGCAGCTAGTTAACCCCTTCACTGCGGTCTTCATTCTGGAGAATCTTGTTGAAGTTTTTGGTTGTTTGACAGCTACCACGTCACATTAAGTAATTACTACACTACTGGGGAAAAATAGTTTTACATGTAGGCTATATGAATCTAGTATTAAGTGTAGTATAATATTAAACAATATGAGCGCCACTGTAGTAGGCTAGTGTCTAAATATATAGCCTATATAATGGTTAAACTTTTTTAAACTATGCTTCATACCGGAATACTTATAAGATAACAAGCTTGATCAACCTTCAAGTGTATTTTTGTATAATGTATAATTCGTATAATGTGTTTCACTGACTTGTTGGAGAAAGTTGGATAAGTTATCTCTGAATTAAAATACTGACTGGATTGGTAAAAACACATGGCAATTTTTTCATTCAACCTAAAACTAAAATATTACTACTACTACTACTACTACTACTAACAAAATAAATAAATAAATAAAACTCTAAAATGATTTGTGTGATGGTAATGGCAACAGAACTGACAACCATTCTTCGTTATAAAACATTAAGTTAATTGAGATTATAAATTAACTAGAATTATTAAATGAATTTACATTCTTAGGAAGTAGTACAAAATAGAATTTCCCTGATTTAACACTTTTTATGCATTTATTATCATCAAGAAGACAAAACAACTTATGAAAAATAGTTTTCTTAAAAATATTTGAGTTATTTTCTTTTCTTTTCTTCTCAATCTAGGGGACACAAAAAGTTATCCTAGTTAAAGAAATCACTCTTATGATATATATTTTTTTTTTAACTTCTTACTATTCTTGTTTGAAAATAAAAAAGTGTGCTGTGTTACAGAAATAGTTAAGTGAAATTAGTCATGAATGATTGATTTTGATACAACATTTACCAACAAATACATTAAATGTCGTCAGAGTAATGACTTTATCTTTTGTTTCGGCATGTTTATTGCCTTCTTGTGCCTCAGTGCAAAGCAGGCTAATTTGTTTTCCGATGGGCTGGCTCATGGCAACTTGTTTATGACGTATTTGCTCCGTGCTGACGCTCACTGAAGGCTTGTAAACATATACTGTTTATGAGTTTTCTTTCCCCTGTGAAGTCTACAGTAACCTGAAACATTTTTCTTTATTATTATAAATGAATTGGAAGCCCAATATTATTTGCATGAGTGCGTGTATAATGTGCAGAGAAAGAGAGCTTCCATCTAAGACCCAACACAATGAAAATGCAATGAATTGGAATGCCTCACCGATCATAGCAGAATCAGAATTTCCAGCAAGGAAAATCTTTTCATGGCGAATTAAGTGGTGGAGGAAGAAAATGGTAATGAAAAAAGGGAAAGGCACAGATGACAAACGCTGCTCCCTGGGCTACGCACTGCAGATTTAAGAACTTTAGTGCCTCAGTGCAAAGCAGGCTAATTTGTTTTCCGATGGGCTGGCTCATGGCAACTTGTTTATGACGTATTTGCTCCGTGCTGACGCTCACTGAAGGCAAAGTAAAGAGTTTGAATGCATTTCCATGGGCTGCAGCGTTTGCACAGTTGTCTTTAATTGCAGAGAGGCACTGCCATTTGCTAATGAACTCAACGCCATGAAAACCTCTGCAGTGCTTAAGACTTCAGTACTCGAGGGCTCTTTAGATTATTCCATGCGGCCTGAAGAGGGGATGAAATAATTGAAATGCTGAATAGTTTCTCTGTTTGCAGTTTCCTTTCTGTTTTGTTCAGGGCCAATTTAAAAACTAAGGGTGTTATTACAGAGTAAGCTATGTTATTAATGTATTGCATAGAGGCCACCCAGAAGTTACGTTGTTTTTGTGCTTAATAATTTGTGAAACAAAATATAATTTTGCATGATTTTTTTTTTTTTTGTAATATGCTCAGCTTTTAGTGAATGAGAATATATGGGCCTGTTTTAAAGCGTTGCATTTAGAGGGACAGTGAATATATCAAGTGTGTTGTTGTGTGCAGCAGGACAGCATTCTCTCCGCCAAGGCACTCATCTCTCCCGTAACCATCTGCATCCACACCGCCTCCACCCGCTGTTCATTTTGGCCCACATATTTACTCTTTCGCTTATGCGCCTGTGTGGTTTCCTCCGGGTGTCTGCTCACTGGTGGACTGCTCTGTGTTTTGGACATTTTTTTTATTATTAATTAGCTGTTAGATCTGTGGTGGACAAGATTGTTGGGGCAGTTATAAATAGACTCGAGTGCACCCTGGAGATGTCACTCACCCTCGGACGAGACCCTCCCCCATTCCCATGGGGCCGAGCGGCAGCCTCCCACAAGCCCCGCTGCTCTTTTGTTCAATTACAGTTAATGCAATAGTTTTCTGTTTTGTTCAGGGCCAATTTAAAAACTAAGGGTGTTATTACAGAGTAAGCTATGTTATTAATGTATTGCATAGAGGCCACCCAGAAGTTACGTTGTTTTTGTGCTTAATAATTTGTGAAACAAAATATAATTTTGCATGATTTTTTTTTTTTTTGTAATATGCTCAGCTTTTAGTGAATGAGAATATATGGGCCTGTTTTAAAGCGTTGCATAAATAATGTCACTGTTTCCCTGTCATGAGAGATTCTTTCAGTTGTTGTTATATCCTCAATGTTGAATGTATCACTTGTGCTCAAGAAAACATCTTTTTGCACTTTTGAATGAGAACCGAGTGTACAAAATCTGTTTTTATTCACTCTGTTTTTAGTCAAGTAATATTTCACGTGCTTTTGCTTTTGTCGTGAACCAAAAGTATTGTCTTTTTAAGTGTAGATTATTTGCTTCTTTTGATAGTACACTAGTTGGGCAATGTTGAAATTATTACTGTGCTATAATCATAGTCTTTGTTGAAGTAATGAGAAGGTGAGATCCCTCGTTCTTTATCTTGACAACTGTTGGCTGCTGTCAACGATTCAACAAGTGATATAAAGAACAGACATGTGACTATTTTACCCTGGCACGGGAATATTCCCACAAGCCCCGCTGCTCTTTTGTTCAATTACAGTTAATGCAATAGTTTGCTATTTTCTCGTTCTAATTATATTTTCAAGTGGGATTTGTTGTGCGTTAAAAAACATCCTTTTACGTATGGAGGCTCTGGGGTTCTCGGTCTCCAGGGTGCTGTACCATTCTTTTCCACAAAGCTCTGAATAAACAAGTTCCCTCCATTTTCTCTCTCTCTCTCTCTCTCTCGCTCTTTCTTTTACAAAGGGTTGTAGAAACTGGCAATTTCAGTTTTAACTGTTTGCTCCCTGGGCATGTGTTCTAGATTACCTCTTACGGCATACTTTTGGTATGCTGCAGAATACACCATTTTTTCCCCCTGGATATTAAAAAAAAAGCATATCTGGAGTGGCTGGCACTATTATGCCTGAGGTTTCTAGGAGACTTGTGGCAAGTCTATAAAATGCAATTTGGATTGTTTGAGAATTTTATTTTATTTTATTTTTACCTAGAAATATTTTGAGTGGTTTTAATTCAAAGAGTACCATATAAATAAAAGAGAAGAATAATCACGTTTCTCTATACATTTGTTACATATTTTCATGATAATAATTGAACTTTTTTTTCACAAGCATGTTTGTGCATATACAGTGGGTACGGAAAGTATTCAGACCCCCTTAAATTTTTCACTCTTTGTTATATTGCAGCCATTTGCTAAAATCATTTAAAGGGGTCATATGATGCTGAACGAGTCGAGAACGGCGGTTCCGGCGAAGGAGCGGTGAAAACGGTGAAAGCCGATCCGTGGGGTGCTGTGTGTACATTAATGAGGAAAAAAAATTAACTTAAATGATTTTAGCAAATGGCTGCAATATAACAAAGAGTGAAAAATTTAAGGGGGTCTGAATACTTTCCGTACCCACTGTATGTAGTAATAAACAATCTGTGGAGCAAGACCCTTAATAGATTTCCACAGAAATCGAAAGCAATTCATTCCCAGAGTTCTACTCATCGGCTTATGTAATATTTGGATTATATTTTCAGTAAGAATACAGTATTTTACCTACATTTAGCACGTGTTTTAATCCTGAGAACTGTGAATATTCATGTCAAAACCTGCATTTAAAAACACAAAATATATTTTCTGGGCCAGAATTTTCATCTCTGATACACTTTTTACATCAGAAAAGATGCTGCGGCCTTCATCTCATATTTTCCTGCTACTTTTGTGGAGGCAGCCAGTGATAAGAGGCAACATCTGTTTTGTTCTATAGTACAAGTAGACCCTGCATGGGGCTGAGTGTGTGCAGGCCCCGGCTCGCCATTGTTCCGTCCACTTCTCTTTATCCTCATGTCTGTTCCATTTGCCACATACCATCCGCCTAACAGCTGACACTTTCTCTCTATTATACACCTAAGCTTAATTGTTAATAGGATTTCTCTCTGTTTTTTTCTTCCTCCTCTTCCCAACTTGAAGGAGAATGGCTCTTATTTGATTTCATTTTGATTCGCTAGGCCAGCGAACTGGCACACACGCACACACTTATACCCTCCCTCGCTCTGGGATATAAGAGTGGTGACTGACTGGCTCTTGTTGTATTCAGAGATCTCAAGTTAGCTAGTGCATGTGAATGGACAGGCATGCACATCTTAGCTGCTATTGCTAATTCTTCTTTCTTTGTTTTTATATTTCGTGGACTATGGATATCCTGTCACTGGTAATACAATGTTTTTTTACTTACAGTCTAGTGTGTGTTCTTTAAAATAGTGCAATTGTGCATTCTGCTCTGTGAAATGAGAAATGTGTATAAGGAAGCCAGCGATTGTGTGGCGTCATTAGAATGCTCAGTGACAGGGTTTGGTTCAATCGTTCTTGTAAACTGTGCTGACTGAATTGTCGTGTGAGGTTGTAGGGCCTGGAAAGAGGATGAAAAACAATGAAATGAGGAACATCTGATAAAGCCAGCTGTCTTTGTAGCATGGGACTGTAGCCTGTGTGTGTTTCTCTGTGATCTGATGCCTGATTGTGTGCCTTATTCCCTCTCTGTCTCTCTCTTCCTTTCTGCACAGACTTCATGGAACAGAGACCATGATGATACAGCTTCTACACGCTCCGGAGGAACACCAGGACCATCCAGCGGAGGACACACATCGCACAGCGGTGACAACAGCAGCGAACAAGGTAAGGATCTGAGACACCCTATGATGCATATGAAAGGGATAATGTACAGTCAGCCTGTCATTAACAGTTACTTATCGATTAAATAAATAAAAGGGCAGGGAATATTGATTTGAGTTTATTAAAGAGACCACAGAGTGATAGGACAGAAACTAGCACAGTTAGGTAGAAAGTACGGGACAACGATTAGTTGCACAATACTTGATTGAAGCATCAACCAATCAGAGTCAAGTATTCCAGGGAGCAGTGTAATAAGTATTCTTCTATGGAAATGTCACTGACTATGCAGATGTGTCCAGCTTACCATCTGAAGCCGAGCATGTGTATGGAGAGAGTTAAAACAGATGTTTAGGCCGCTGCTGGCTGGTCATGTGGCGTAGGTCCATCAGCTGGTTGTGATAAGACTGCATTAATGAACCTTCCTCTGGGCCCATCTGGACAGGGTGTCTGAAGAAAGCAGCTGGTGATGACAGTCTAACAAAAGAGCTTTTACACTGATGGAGCTTTATGCGTTCTGTTATATTCCAGATGAAGATTCTGGAACTTTCAAAGAGAAATGAAATATTCTCAAAAAAAAAAAACTCTCTTGGGTATCTTCTTGGTAGGATTTCACTCCCAACTGAATAAAAGCTAACAAAAGCCAACTTCACTTCAACTGTAAACTGAGTCATCTACTGTTTGGCACTGTGATTGGCTAGTTCTGTGGTTTAGCCAATGAGAACCAGTGTGGGAGGTGCCGGATGGAAGGGTGGAGGAGGGTTTCAAACAAACTGTAGGCAAAAAGCAACTTCATTTATTATTGAAAGGGATGTCAAGGCAGCAGTTTGAGGGCTGCACAGCCAGCAGGCAAAGCAGGATGAGAGCAGAAAGGACCACATTATGTTCCAGATGACTGAGCAACGATTTATAGACCAGCGCCCGTTTTCTCCCTCCGCAGAGAAGGAGAGCAAAAAGAAAAAGGTCGGCCCGGCCTAGTCGGTCAAATGGCCAATGACTAATGGCCCAGTTGCTCACAACACTCTGATTGGATGCCTTAATGAGCACATTTTGTGCCAAGTTTGGGCTCCTGCTTGTGGTGACCTTTGCTCTTTATTGACCAAAGTGACACGTCATTTTTCACATACTTCCAATTATCGCCAGGCTTTTAATGTTCACCCCCCTCCTTCCTCCCCTCATGTTCCTTCACCCCAGTGTTTTGGATGAGTGTTTGTTGTGTCGTACGCTAGCGGGAAGAGGCTGAGCTATGAACCTGGACGTATGCTGAGTGTGTTCAGCTTGAACAAATGACCCAAGCACTTCAGCCCCTTCAGTCTTATTCACGCCAGTGAAGGTTTAGTGGAAGTATTATGCTAATGTGGGTTAATTGCTGATTGTGTAAAGCATAGTACATCTGTAACCCATCAACATAGACATTGGCACCATAACTGATGGTTCTAGTGGTTGCCATCCGCACCATGTTTTCCATACCGCACCTAAATAGCATCTCGGTATGACTGAGGACAGCATTTTCCTTGTTCGTGATTCTGTACCCTTCAAAGTGCGAGTGTCCCCTTAAGGGGGGAGGATAAAGCCCGCTCCTCCCTCTCTGCACTCACAGAAACTTTCTTAGTGGAGTCCAGCAGAGACTCAGCCCGGCCCATCTCTAATTAGACCCCGTTTATTAGTGTAGCGTGCTTGTATGCACCCGCATTTGTTTAACAGCCGCCCACTCGGGGGACATCTTCTTGAATTGTATCTTGAAGCCATCTTTTCTGAGCATCCACCATCAGCGGGTAAAAAGAAAACAAATCATTATTATGGACTGCTGAGTATTGCTCGCTCTGGACTCTTGGCAAGGCCAGCGCCCACCCAGATTAAAAGAGACACCCTTGGGGTGCAGCGGGAAAGCAGGCGATATGAGCCCCTACCAAAAAGGGGCAGGGCACGTGGAAAATGACATGCTCTCACATACGCAGAGATCATGCTGAGTGTTTTGAAACAAGAAACTCCTGCCAATATGTCCCCAACTGGTCCCCTCACTCGCACTCAGACTTTCCCCCCCTCCCCTCTGTATTGCACTTCTTTCTATGTGCTTATGCTTTATAATTAGCATTAACAAGCTATCTATGTTACAAATATCTGTACAACTTCTGTAAAAAGGCTCTTGTTGCTACTGCGCTGTTCCTGCATCTTTAAAACCAAAAAACGTCAGTGAATGAAATGAGAATGGCTTCTATACAGAAACAGCATCAATACAAACAAGGATACGCCTTCGAACTGCATAGGAACATTGTACCCACATGCATAACATAGTACATCTGTAACCCATCAACATAGCGATTGGCACCATAACTGATGGTTCTAGTGGTTGCCATCCGCACCATGTTTTCCATACCGCACCTAAATAGCATCTCGGTATGACTGAGGACAGCATTTTCCTTGTTCGTGATTCTGTACCCTTCAAAGTGCGAGTGTCCCCTTAAGGGGGGAGGATAAAGCCCGCTCCTCCCTCTCTGCACTCACAGAAACTTTCTTAGTGGAGTCCAGCAGAGACTCAGCCCGGCCCATCTCTAATTAGACCCCGTTTATTAGTGTAGCGTGCTTGTATGCACCCGCATTTGTTTAACAGCCGCCCACTCGGGGGACATCTTCTTGAATTGTATCTTGAAGCCATCTTTTCTGAGCATCCACCATCAGCGGGTAAAAAGAAAACAAATCATTATTATGGACTGCTGAGTATTGCTCGCTCTGGACTCTTGGCAAGGCCAGCGCCCACCCAGATTAAAAGAGACACCCTTGGGGTGCAGCGGGAAAGCAGGCGATATGAGCCCCTACCAAAAAGGGGCAGGGCACGTGGAAAATGACATGCTCTCACATACGCAGAGATCATGCTGAGTGTTTTGAAAGGCTTTGGGTTTCCTCTGCCTCATCAAAGGGTCTGGGAACAAGGTGATGACTACAGGAGTCAGATATGTATCAGCAATTACCAGGACCCATTTGCGAAAGGCCCCATGTGTGCCAAGTCAAATAGTTCCTGTGAGGCTCTTGTTATTGTCTGCATAAATTTACATGCAGAGCCGTGGACTCCAAAACTGTACTGCGGTAAGACTGTGGGAGCCAGTGAGAGCTCCAGCGAGTTACTCAAAGCGAGTTAAGAAGTTAATTTACTTCGAACGAACTTGACAAGAAAGACTATTGACGAATGTGACCATTCGGCTGCGGTGTAAACAGGTCAATGTACAGTAAAAACCCACTGAAATGTGTGAAAAATTCTTCTGCTGTAATGTTACATTGACTCGTCTGGTGCTTTTACTTGTGTCGAGAACAGCTGCAGCTAAACGTCATGCATCAAACTGATCATTATTTTGTTAGATTGATTGTGGTGAGTGCTGTTGTCATCATTGACTTAATGGTCAGTTTGCTACCGGCCTGTGTGAAGGTCAGTCTGAGCGAGAGCTCTCATTGGCTCCCGGCCACCATTTCTGATCTGCGATTGGCTGGCATCTGAGACTGACCAGCAGACACAGCCTCTGACAGGATGCCAACGAACCTCGGGGCCTGGATCCACCCACCGAGCCCCCGCCTCACGTGTTTGTCAAAGTCACCCGTTAATTGCAACGATTGTCCAGCAGACTGGAAGAGCCCAGCCCCTTTCTCTCTCGCGCTTTCTTTCTGTCTCTGAGTGCCGCCTGCATGCCTTTGCTTTTCTCATGTGCTATTTTCAGTGCTCTCCTCAATTGCTGAGTGCACTACAATGCTGATCACTATCCTTTTTGATTTTACAGCAGGGTCCTGGCTTTGTTTAGCTCAGTCACTTTGAGCTGTTAAGAGGACGCCTCTCCGCTCGCTCGCTCGCTGCTGTCTGGATGCCCTCGCTCTTTGTCTTTGTTTTTTTGCTTTAATCGTGCCTGGTGTGTGCGAGTGTTGTGCTTCAAAGAGCAATAGGAGCTCTATGTTGTCATTCAGGTGTAGTCAGTCAGTGGTTGTTCCTGCCTTACTAGATTCTCCTCTGTGCATGCAAAAGTGCTGCACACAGGAGGGGGAGGCTGAATGCTCTCTGCGCTCCCCGTGTATCAGTGGCAGCACGTTGGTGGAGTAATCTGGTTAAATCAGAGGCATAATGGCTGATAAAAGGTGTGCGGTTTTTATAGTGCAGGGATCTAAGAGCGGCACCGGGCGGCCCGAGCAGCCCCTGCTGTTTTTCTCTCTCATTCACATCACACATCACATCATACACACCCACAGAAGGAGCAGAGAAGAAAGAAAGAGAGTGAAAGGCATAGAGAAAGCAAGGGATCACAGGAAAGAGAGCAAGGTGCCAATTCCAGTAAGTGTAGGTAAGTGTTTGGAAATGCATGTGCTTGACAGGAAGTACGAAATCAAAGAGCAGTTTTTATTTCACAAAACACATCATGTCCTCTCTTTCAAGCCCCTTTGCATGATGCTTTCATGAATTTCACATTGTGCCTGCAAATGGCTAAATTTAGCTATTACGACAAAGTCAAGGAGATGCCAGCCGGTGTCAGTGAGGGGCACGAATGGAGCCGTGTCCTCAAGAGCCACTTGGTAGTTTTGTTATGTTACCTAAGGGAAGGATCCAGCATGGCGAACCTAGGGGAATCCGAACCACTGGCGTGTTTATGACCCCACTGAATCTCAGTAGTGATGGCACAACCAACAAGCTACCACTTGTTTCTCCAAAAACGATCAGCGCCAATTGTTTTATGGCCCCACTCCTGATAAGACTTTGTGTACGCAATGTGGTCCCATGGTGAAAAAAGGGGAAACGCCGCCGGTTCCCACACCAAGGAGCGTTTGCCTTTGGGATTAGGCTGATGTCCTGTGTCATGTGGGAAAAGGAGAGTGAAAAGTGAGAAAGTGCAAGCAAATAACCTGCACCCCTCCTTTCCCCATATATCAGCTGTTTCTTCTGCTTTCCTAATCATTGCCTTTAACTAGCTTTCATAGCCTGATTGAGCACCTTGTCTCTGGGCAGATAATACTCATAAAGCTGGTATGATAAAGTGTCACTGTTGTGTTTGCTCTTCTGTTTGCTCTGGGATTTAACTACTGCTGAAGTACTTCTCTTCTGTCCCCCCACCCACGATCATGTGAACTCTGGGAGATGGCTGGCTATGGCACTGTTGACATCTTTCTCTTCTTTCCACTCTTTTTTTATTCTTTGATATGAGAGTTTGGTTTAATGTGACAGTGTTCCATCTCTTCTTGTCATTTTGAAGTGGGCAATATCTGTGCCTCTAGTGGCACTTAAAATAATTGCAAGTATTTAAACAACCCAAAATTGTCACAAGCTATGTTGTGGGGCAGGACTGCTTGTTTGTTCTAACAATGGAAGACAGGGGAGTGTTTGAAACTGCAATTCTCTATGGTACCACTAGTAGTGCAGAAATTACACTCTTCACCTTTAAGGATGTTTAGCCCCAGGGAGAGGGAGTTTCGTGTTGGAGTCATTTGCTATGTGATGTTCAGTTTAAGTGGGAAGCAGATGTTAAATTTAGATCAAATGCTATAATTGTGGTGTGTTAATGATGCTGTTAAGAGGACGCCTCTCCGCTCGCTCGCTCGCTGCTGTCTGGATGCCCTCGCTCTTTGTCTTTGTTTTTTTGCTTTAATCGTGCCTGGTGTGTGCGAGTGTTGTGCTTCAAAGAGCAATAGGAGCTCTATGTTGTCATTCAGGTGTAGTCAGTCAGTGGTTGTTCCTGCCTTACTAGATTCTCCTCTGTGCATGCAAAAGTGCTGCACACAGGAGGGGGAGGCTGAATGCTCTCTGCGCTCCCCGTGTATCAGTGGCAGCACGTTGGTGGAGTAATCTGGTTAAATCAAAGGCATAATGGCTGATAAAAGGTGTGCGGTTTTTATAGTGCAGGGATCTAAGAGCGGCACCGGGCGGCCCGAGCAGCCCCTGCTGTTTTTCTCTCTCATTCACATCACACATCACATCATACACACCCACAGAAGGAGCAGAGAAGAAAGAGAGAGGGAAAAGCATAGAGAAAGCAAGGGATCACAGGAAAGAGAGCAAGGTGCCAATTCCAGTAAGTGTTTGGAAATGCATGTGCTTGACAGGAAGTACGAAATCAAAGAGCAGTTTTTATTTCACAAAACACATCATGTCCTCTCTTTCAAGCCCCTTTGCATGATGCTTTCATGAATTTCACATTGTGCCTGCAAATGGCTAAATTTAGCTATTACGACAAAGTCAAGGAGATGCCAGCCGGTGTCAGTGAGGGGCACGAATGGAGCCGTGTCCTCAAGAGCCACTTGGTAGTTTTGTTATGTTACCTAAGGGAAGGATCCAGCATGGCGAACCTAGGGGAATCCGAACCACTGGCGTGTTTATGACCCCACTGAATCTCAGTAGTGATGGCACAACCAACAAGCTACCACTTGTTTCTCCAAAAACGATCAGCGCCAATTGTTTTATGGCCCCACTCCTGATAAGACTTTGTGTACGCAATGTGGTCCCATGGTGAAAAAAGGGGAAACGCCGCCGGTTCCCACACCAAGGAGCGTTTGCCTTTGGGATTAGGCTGATGTCCTGTGTCATGTGGGAAAAGGAGAGTGAAAAGTGAGAAAGTGCAAGCAAATAACCTGCACCCCTCCTTTCCCCATATATCAGCTGTTTCTTCTGCTTTCCTAATCATTGCCTTTAACTAGCTTTCATAGCCTGATTGAGCACCTTGTCTCTGGGCAGATAATACTCATAAAGCTGGTATGATAAAGTGTCACTGTTGTGTTTGCTCTTCTGTTTGCTCTGGGATTTAACTACTGCTGAAGTACTTCTCTTCTGTCCCCCCACCCACGATCATGTGAACTCTGGGAGATGGCTGGCTATGGCACTGTTGACATCTTTCTCTTCTTTCCACTCTTTTTTTATTCTTTGATATGAGAGTTTGGTTTAATGTGACAGTGTTCCATCTCTTCTTGTCATTTTGAAGTGGGCAATATCTGTGCCTCTAGTGGCACTTAAAATAATTGCAAGTATTTAAACAACCCAAAATTGTCACAAGCTATGTTGTGGGGCAGGACTGCTTGTTTGTTCTAACAATGGAAGACAGGGGAGTGTTTGAAACTGCAATTCTCTATGGTACCACTAGTAGTGCAGAAATTACACTCTTCACCTTTAAGGATGTTTAGCCCCAGGGAGAGGGAGTTTCGTGTTGGACTCATTTGCTATGTGATGTTCAGTTTAAGTGGGAAGCAGATGTTAAATTTAGATCAAATGCTGTAATTGTGGTGTGTTAATGATGTAGATACTTTGCATCTGTCTCCATGTGTACAGGAAGTCCTTCAAAACCAATCCTTTTTTTCTTGCCAAAACCAGATTTTTGGTGTTTGCTACATATTCCCTTTACAGCCACCCACTGTCATCATCGCTCATCTGCTTGCACATTCTCAAACTTGAATATTATTTTATCTCTTTTCTCTCTTCATTAGATGTTCTGGTTAGAAACATTACTGTAAGATCAGAGCAACTGTAGAATTATTACATTGTCATTGATAGAATGGTGATAATTTTTGAAATAGCTACCCCAGGGAGAGGGAGTTTCGTGTTGGAGTCATTTGCTATGTGATGTTCA
This sequence comes from Sinocyclocheilus rhinocerous, assembly GCF_001515625.1. NCBI lineage: Eukaryota > Metazoa > Chordata > Actinopteri > Cypriniformes > Cyprinidae > Sinocyclocheilus > Sinocyclocheilus rhinocerous. The sequence continues at coordinate 543,164 of NW_015641295.1, forward strand.
GTTTAAGTGGGAAGCAGATGTTAAATTTAGATCAAATGCTATAATTGTGGTGTGTTAATGATGTAGATACTTTGCATCTGTCTCCATGTGTACAGGAAGTCCTTCAAAACCAATCCTTTTTTTCTTGCCAAAACCAGATTTTTGGTGTTTGCTACATATTCCCTTTACAGCCACCCACTGTCATCATCGCTCATCTGCTTGCACATTCTCAAACTTGAATATTATTTTATCTCTTTTCTCTCTTCATTAGATGTTCTGGTTAGAAACATTACTGTAAGATCAGAGCAACTGTAGAATTATTACATTGTCATTGATAGAATGGTGATCATTTTTGAAATAGCTAGCAAGAAGAGATCTTTTTCTAATAAATACTTGAGATGTCCACTTCATTCATCGTTGATTCGTCAGATGCAGGGTCACTGTTAAGAGGGGTCATGTTATGTTTCGCAATTTATGTTGCCTTTCCCGATCTGCCTCTAATAGCTGGGAAACCCCTTTGCTCCGTCTGAAAAATCCCCATGCCGTGCCCCGTCATCTGATCTGTGCTGGAGAGGTTCATGTGAATTTGACAGAAATCAGCGCAGCTCATCACTGACGTGTCACAACGCATTAGGTCTGCTGTAGAAGACCGTAGTGAACATTACTCAGCACGACGTGGGAAGAGCAGTGCGCACCCACCAGGCGACTATCAGATACACATACATCCAACTTTTCAGGAAAGAGCTGATATAACCCAAAGAGATATGCTACCGCTGCTTGGCTCGCCTGATAGAGAGGGCAGGAAGGCCAAGGAGGGAGGTGAAGAGGAAGGGAAAAGAAGGGAGGGATGGAGGGGATGTTGGGAAGGGAGTCTGAAGAACAGTGAGCGACAGTAAACAAACAGGCTTTAACTCTTTGTTCATTAATCAGATGCTCTCGTGTGGCTGTGTCACATGCACTCGCCCTAGTTTATTTAGGGCTTTGATAAAGAGATTAGCAATCTCTTTTTGGGGTTATCCTCTGCCAAAAAGATGTCTCTTGTTGACGACTCTCTTCTACAATATCCCCACTGACTTGTAGGAGCTATTCTAGTCAACCACGATGAGTGCCTGATAGATTGTTTCCAAATAAAATTAGATTAAAAACATAAATCTTTCTACAGCCATCACAGGAAAAAACATTATCCCAGCAGGATAATCCTCCCGTGATCTGTAGGGATGTACATTCTTTCTCTAAGCAGGAGGCCAGTCTTTTTATTAGCGGTATCACAGTGGGTTCTAGTCCAGCTTAAAGCCACAAACAGTATTGTGCTAATTTTAGCCTCTAAAGAGGATGAGGATGAGATGCCTGCTGCTAGTTTGCCATATGCTGCCCTACCGATAATACTGCGTGAGGAATATTTTCCTGCCGATAGCGACTGGGACTGTGCGTGTGAGGTCCTGGGACTGTTACAAAGATACGTGAGCTGTCCAGAAGAGATATGAAGAAGAGACGCTTGGTAGCGGGTCAAATTGTACTGATAGACCAAATTGTATTCTCTGACAGTCAGTTTATTCTTCCATATGTCATCCTCTTCAAATTTATTGACTTTTCCAGAGCATTTGGTGTGTCAATTGCTGTTTACCCTGACATGTAAATTTACCCTGATGAATAGCAATTTTTGTATACCACTTGAGACCAAATAATTAAATTTGGGCATGTCAGAATTCCATCACAAAGACCATTAATGCATGAAGCCTAACAAAGAACGAAGGAATTTACCAGGCCTGTTTGGAGAAACCCCAGAAAGCCAATTTCATGCGAGCAAACACCACCAAAGCTCCATATTTGGGGAATTTGGCTTCCCTTGCACTGTGTGCTAAAGCTATTTGACCTTTGTATTTGTCACCAGAGACTTCTCACAGAGAGGGATTATTTGCTGGGGTGCTGGAGTTTTGGAGTGGCGGTGGACGAAGGTGTGTGCAGATGGAGACCGGTGCAAAAAGCACCAGGGGGAGGGCTGTGTTAACAACAGGCCGAAAGCTTGACCCAGGACTGACCCTTACTAAACAATCCTTTCCCAGATCCCAGCCCTGGTCTTTTGACATGGATACCTGCTGAAGGGATTTAGGGGAAAAGATAAAGACCTCCTCAAGCGTTTTTTTTTTACATTTAAGGAGTGAAAGAGAGATAACAAACAAACAAAAGTGTGTATGCTTTTAGAGGGTGTGTATGTGTATGGTGAGAGGGTGTGTTTGCCTTAATGTGTGCTTGAGAGAGAGTGAATACATGTGTGTGCAAGCATGTGTGCATGTTTTTTTTTTT
>NW_015641295.1:545776-586380 GCF_001515625.1 Sinocyclocheilus rhinocerous
TTTTTTTTTTGCAAGGGGTAACCTGATCACCAGCCATGCCCTAGGAGCCCAAACGAGTCAAAGAATGGCAGGAACCAGAAAGATTCCCAGGTTGATAACCAAAAAATGCCAAAAAGGTCCCAAGAATGGTTCCTGCTCTTTGTGGATATATGTGTAAGTGCGTGTGTGTGTTTGTGTTTTGTGGTCTCAATAGAGGACTGCACAGCCGAGATGTAATGGAATCGCCCACGTCCAGCCGCCCCTGCTCTGTTGCTGTCAGGAAGCAGACGTTCAGCCTAGCTCTGTTTCCGTCACTTCCAGCCCTGAGCCTTATCTCCCTAGTTCACCCCAAGCTGATAGAACTACAATTCCCCCACATTCCCTCTGCTCCACTTCCTGTGGCCTCAGCACGTCTGACAGGGGTGAAATTGAGGCCTTCATTAGATTGCAATATGTGTAGGCATAATGGATTTGCCACTTTGAATGAAGGACAGCATATGAAAGACGGAAATGCCCCCTGATGTTACAGTTCATCCTTGAATGACTATTTTTCCTATGTCTTTATTCTTAACCATTACTCAGAACCAAGCGGTCAAGGTTTGGCTGTCAGTATGAGTCCATTAACCCCTGCTTGTAGATGCTGTAACTACACTATTTCTCTACTGAGAGCCAATCAACATAGGATTTGTATTCTGACTGATATAGCCAGTATGTAAATCTATACGGTAATGGTAAAAGACTGTAAAAACACGACAGTAAAAACCTATTAATTGGTTAACGGTTAAGTTCCCCTACAATATTTGGTCAAAAACTGAATTGGACATTACAAAAACTGTAAATTGACATTCCGAGAAATCCCTGCGTTACATTTCACATTTGATGTTTTGTTTTGTTGTTGAAATAACTGTTTTTTTTTAGGGTTGTATGTTACATCTAATGTTGTTAAATGATTGTTTATTGCATTATTTCAGTTTCATGTGTGTTACCATGATGGTATTTAGTATTTATGCGAATGACACTGTGCACCTTCTATATTTGTTAGTATTTTCCTACTCGGCTTGTGGAAAAGCTGCTTGTGATGAGCTTTGGTTCATCATGTGACTTTCTCATCATCACCTTCTTTTGGTGGGTATCAGTGTATTACAAAGGTACTAAACAGATTTCAGCACTTCTATAGATTGGAATATTAACATTATATCAGTTAATGAAATATGTTTTTTTTTTATGTAAATTTTAAGTTAATCTGTAAAACAAAATGTTGCTACCATATTTTTTTACAGTAAAATTCTGGCAACCACAGCTGCCAGTTTTTACCATAAATTTTACATATTTTTTTTACAGTGTTTATTTTTTGGCTCAGATGCAATTGAGATGAATAGCAGTGCTAACTGTTAGGTTTCTCCAGCTTTTATAAACTCCTTGGATGAAACGGGGGTCTTTGTTAATCTCTGGTATGTTGAGACATAATGCATCCGCCAATCTGAATGAAGAGCAGCCTATCAAAGATAGAAAAGCCATTTGATGTTACAGTTCACTTGGATGACTTAATTTTTTCTCCGTCTTTTCAGTAGTAACAGTGCCGCCCTTTTTCAGTTAATGAAATATGTTTTTTTTAATGTAAATTTTAAGTTAATCTGTAAAACAAAATGTTGCTACCATATTTTTTTACAGTAAAATTCTGGCAACCACAGCTGCCAGTTTTTACCATAAATTTTACATATTTTTTTTACAGTGTTTATTTTTTGGCTCAGATGCAATTGAGATGAATAGCAGTGCTAACTGTTAGGTTTCTCCAGCTTTTATAAACTCCTTGGATGAAACGGGGGTCTTTGTTAATCTCTGGTATGTTGAGACATAATGCATCCGCCAATCTGAATGAAGAGCAGCCTATCAAAGATAGAAAAGCCATTTGATGTTACAGTTCACTTGGATGACTTAATTTTTTCTCCGTCTTTTCAGTAGTAACAGTGCCGCCCCTTTCTTTATAAGCTCATTGTGTGTAATTCTGCCATATAATTCACTCTTGATGTTAACTACATTTAACAAACGCAGGGGAAGCCAAGCAGGCTATTATTAGAAGTGAAATACCCTCACATTATCTACTGTACTACAGCCCAATGGATGGCGATATGCCGTAGTTGGGGAAAATCCCTATGCATTAGAGCACTTATCTCAGCCTGTGTCATTTAGATAACTGCCATGTGGAAAATTATCTGCCAAGAAGCCAATAATGAAAACCGCCGCAGTTAACCACACGGCTCTGGTTCCGTTTCGCACATTACCAAAATATACCAAAAAACATAAATGAACAATACAAAACAGTTTGTCTCCAGGTTCTGTCTGTTACCCATATTGAAAAGTTGCTATGCACAATTTAATTATATATTTCAGAGTCAAAGGATGGGTGTCATCTTTTTATTTGGCTGTGTGTGTATTGTTTCAGATTCACCTAGAGTAGATGATGAGAGGTTTAAAAGCGTTCAGATGAGTTGAATTCCGGGCAGATTGCTGCAGTAGTGCTGTTGTTGCGAGCCAGCGAAGGCTCTTAGCTTTCGTTGCGAGCCATGTTCCTTTTTTAAAAAACACTTTCCTCTCAGCCATCCGGTCTGCCTGAATATCGAACAAAGCTGGCCCTGGAGAAGGTGTCAAAAGCTGTCTGAGAGAAAGAGTGCGAGGGAGAGAGAGGGAGAATAGAGTATGTATACTCTTTGTGAGTGAGTGTGTGTGTGTGTGTGTGTTGCCTCAGTGGAATCAGAGGACTCTTAAAGTGTTCCCGTTTGAACCTCACCAGCCCGCCTTTTCTGCACGCCTTATATCTTCACATTAAAAAAAAATTACAAAGGAGAAAAATCAATAGTTGCACAGTAAAAGTGCTTGACATGAAAGGGTAAACTCAGGGCCCTACACTTTCATTTGACCATTTTCCCCCCTCGACACACGGACTGGAGGAAGAATAAAAAGAGGAGGAGGGGAGGGAAGATGAGAGAGTGAGAGAGACCTCAGTTTAATGCTGTGTTTGTGCCCCTGGGCCTCCATACGCTTTCCAACGTGTCGGGGGCTTCAGTGGAAGTGACCCCTACACAGACACGGACGAAAGAAAGCCGTAACATTTGCAATGACATTTTTGCCATCACCTGTGGGTATGTCAGCAGCCTGATCCCTGAGACCTGGGAATATGCATGAGGAGCTCTCAGCTTGTGACTCCATTTAATTAGAGGCATTATAACACTGAATATGAGCCACATTATGCACTTATTACCCTCTCCGTTAGCCCTGCTGCGAAGCGATGACAGAGACACACGAGGAACGACTGAAAGACTTGTAATTACGTTCTTTTTTTCCCCAAATTATGAATTACAGATCTGTCATTGTCATCATATGCGTAAGAACAGAGGGAATCAAAAGCACCGTCATTATTTAAGATGCCTGCAGTTATTTAAAACTGTCATTATTTACTGTCATTATTTAAAATGAATCCCGGGTAATTACGGGTTGTAATTATGACTCTCCGCAGATTAGTATTTACAGAGCTATTTTTTTCTACATAATTATAAATCGGAAAACTAGTTATCTTAGCAAGTTCAGCATAAATACACAAATATGCACAGCTGTGCATGGAAATATCACAAGACACACGCGATCAAGAGGCAAAAAGAGTCGACATAACTAAAGATCTGCTACATTGCCACCATGTCGCATCTCATTAAACCCTCGACTTTCCTTTATATTTTTCCTTCCAAGTCAGAAACTAGAAGAGCTCGGGCCATTTTGCTAGAGGAGCAAGTGATTGCAGTCAGCAGACCGCTACTAATGTTTGTATGTATTTTAGGAACAGAAAATGTATGGTGGGGCAAGCGTCCACGGCAAGCTCCCTGCTAATCTGAGTGTCTCTTGTTGGGAATCATACCGCAGGAATTCCTGCATGTTCAGAATATTTTTGAGGTGGGAGGCGCTTGTGACCCATGCAAAGGGAACCCCCGCTGCCTGGTCCATTTTAACCATGTGAATGGCCTGAATACAATGAACCCGGCTTTATCTTTTCTTCCCCGACCCTCCCCTCTTCCCATTCGCCCACTCTCTTTATATGCAACTCTGTCTGTGTGAGTGTTAGAATGAAGAGTGTGTGAACGTGTGTGAATGTGTGCATAGTGAAAAGAAGGCGGATGGCGGACCCTTAAGGCTGAGGTTTTGCAGGACCAGGAAAGCCATAGTACAGTGTGCGTTTGAATGCTAAGGGAGAGTGAGAGAGCAGCACAGGTCGCCTGACTCCCTCCACAGGGAGAGGCCAGAGGTGCTCTAGAAATCATCCATGGACCAAATGTGGTGTAAAGCAAAAGCCAATCTGTTTCCACAGCTTGGCCCCATCCATCAGACCACGGCCAATAAAATTTTGTCAAAACACTTCTTAAAATTGGGCAAGAAGCTGTACTGCATGAGCTATGACAGCCTGACTTATAACCAGGGCCTAAAATTAACACTCGCCGAGCGCCAAATGCAAGTAAAAATCGGTGATGGTGAGTATATGTGTGCTACTCACCAGTAACCTTTTTTTACTTAATTTTTAACAATGCATGAGAATGTGATATGGTTTAGCACAATTATCAACAGCACTGCTGCTCCACACAAACTCCATCTCTGCAAGTGATGGAGTTTGAGTCACCTATAACGTGCATTTGAAAATGCAATGTGCCAAGCATGTTCCCAAGTTTGTAACAAGAATGGTTGATAAATCTGTCACAGTTCAATAGTACTTATGGATATTTCTGTATTGATTTGTTTAATTGCAAAAATAACATTCCTCTGTTTTCCATTGCTTGGACAAACAGGTAGCCCCACCCCCAAACTCACAGTATTGGTTTATCCAATGCTGTTGTTTTTGTAATCCAGTTTGGTGCCACTATTGGCACATACATAGCATACTTCACCTTCTGAAAGTTCTATAGGATCAATAGGAGCCCCTGTCTAGACCTAACCAATCAGCCTAAGCTGGTCTTTTCAGCAGAGGTGGTGGATCTCAATCTCAAAAACGTCACGTCAACTTCTTCATGGCATGTGAATAAACGCTTGACATAGTGACATGGAAATGTGCTCGATGGATCGGAAGTGCCATTCTGCTAATTTGTAAAGCAGCAGAAAAATGGCTGACACTGGAGTTTTGGATGCACAAGGCGAGAGGAACAGGTAGTGTCCTTTTTGAGTAATCAGATCATAACAGATTAGCCCACATCTTTCTGATAATGTCAGAAAGCGCCTTGAGTAAGTAAGAAAGAGTGGTGGAGATAGAGAGAGAGAGAGAGAGAGAGAGACGGCTGGAGAGATCGAGAGAGCAGGAGACAGGTATCGAGATGGAGCAGATGAGCCAATCAGAAGAGCTGGCTGACAAAGGCATGTTGGGAAGCTAACCTGATTTTAGCAGCAGCCAGGCAGCTAGAGAGTCACAGGCTGATCTCACGCATGGATGTGTGTGTGCGCGTGTATGAGGGGGTCATAAAAAATTCTCTCCCTGGTTAGCCGCGGGGCATCCTCCTCAGCCTCTGGCCTGCTCCAGTCACTGGCCTGCTCTCTAATTGCTGCATAGACTCCACCACACATGGCCAGATGAGATGACATTTTCCTCTCTGTCAGTGGCGAACCGGACAGAGCGTCCCCCCTCCCTGCAGTAGTTGCTAAGACGCTGTCATAAGCCATTAGCAGTTGGCCAAAGTTCGCCCGTGGCATTTCCTCATGGCATCAGCGAAAAGGCGAATAAATCTGCCAGTGGAGCCTGCTGCTGGACTAATGAGGCTGTGAGCTTGTTTATGGACTAGCATCATTTTTATGATTATTTCCACCTTTTCAGTCTCGCCGCCATCGCTCGTCTTTATTTGGAACGGGAAGAGTGCAGAAGCTCGGCAACGGGCTGACATTTTGACACAACAGTGCCATATAGACACTGCTATATGCCTGTGCCTACACTCCGGTGCTAAAATAGATGCAAAATTAGCCCTAGACGAATAAGGTGAAGTGCATCGTAGATGGAAAAACCAATAAAATTGACAGCGATAAGCACATCCTACTTCCTGACACACTAAAATAGGTATCCCGAGAAAACCCACATCCCCGTGATAGCCCCTCTGTAAACAGCGAGAAACAAGTCAGGGGAGAGACAGCTTTTTAGCCAATCAGAAATGCTCTTGCTTGTAAACCATTTTGCATGTTTGACGTTGCTGAAATGATTTTGGAGGGCAGGGTTTTGGCGAGCGGTGTTGAAAAGAGGAAAATGGCGGAAGTTAGCATAACGACTAAAATCACGTCAGTCACATCATATTTTTCATAGCATATATAAGATAATTTTTTTTAAATAGACACTGCCATGTGCTAACAAAGACAAAAAAAGAGGCAAAATGAGTCCCAGACATGAGTTGAATCGGTATCAAATTGCGTCAAAACTGGAAATCCCAATAAAATTGACAGCTTTCGTTTCTCTCCCCCTCGTTTGCCTTGAAGGTCCAGGCCATCAGAGGTCAGTTTTTAAGGAAAAATATTGGGGAAGGGAGGTTAAATAGTTCAAAATGGCTAGAAGAGGCGGAAGACAAAAGCTCAAGAGAGCACACACGCAACAGTTACCTCAGACATCACTCAAACGCCCCCTGCCCTCTTTTACTCTTTTGTCGTACCCCCCCTCCAGTGTTTGCTTCTGTTTTGCTAACTCACATGGGACAAGCCCTGGGTTTATTATTTTAGGCTTTGCTGAACACGAACTAGTCTTTACACCGGATTTGGAGCATTTGCTTCTAATGAAAATGGTGTCTTAGATTACAAAACCAGTGGTGACACTGCCTTCCCAGATGGGAGCTGGGAAGTTCTATTTGCCTAAAAACAGTCGGAAGACAAACTGCTCTCTAAGCCAGGGCTGTTTTTGGCATAAGTTAATGATGTAATCGAAACTCTCCTTTGACGTCTTATAGAATTTTTTTTCTCTTGTGTCTGTGTGTGTTGGGGGAGGGCAATTCAGCTCTGGTCAGTTTCTCAGTAAGTGACTGACTGAGGGAAAGTGCCCTTGTGTAAAAGGCAAAGCCACTGTATCTACATAAATCTTCACTTAAAAAGTCTCAGTCTTTTCTGGGGCTTCTCTCCTAGGCGGAGAGGGCTGGCAGAGTGTTTTATATGGAATATAGAAAGCCTTCGCTCTCCTAATGGTGTATATAATTCAGGTGCCCGCAAGGCATGCTTTCAGGAATTCTTTTGCCTGAGGTAATGGGGTGCAAAGACTCTTTTAGACCCTTGATTATTCTATTGATGCATGGAGCTGGGAAAAAAAAAATTATCTCCAACCGGATTACTGCAGACATTTCCATTAATTATCAATGATACAGGTGCCTTATGTCGCTGACTGAAAGCTACAGCGAGAGAAAGAGTTAACCCACCATAATCTCTCTGTACGAATAGCACTGGGGCTTTTGGAAGTGCTTTATACGTAATCAATAAGTTACTCTCTCCATTCCTGTGCCTCCGCTTTTGAAACACTTGCAGTGTGCGGTTGTTTGCCTCGCTCGTGTTTCTTTTATGGTTTATTATCTGAATCGTGGCTTCATAATAACAATTATCAGAAGTCTTCTCGGTGGCGTGTTTGGGCTCTCGTTGAGGGAGAATGCATACAATAATTGGGGATCGGAATAAAATCAGCATATGCAAGCAAACCGGCAACATGAAGCTGAAAAGGCGACGTAAGCCATCTCCTCTGCTCTGGTATGTTGAACTGCCCATTATAAAGCCTTATCGAGCACCCACAGGTTGCTGCAAGCAGCCATGCAGCATTGTTATTAAAATGCAGCTCTTTGAAAAGCTGCGGTTTTGTGCGGCAGCCATATTTACCCCCCTCCTTCCTCTTTTTCATAGTGTGTAACTCCCCCACCTGAGGTAAAAAGACACTGGGGCGAGCTTCAATCAATATTTCCCTGGGATAATGAAGACTAAATCTCTCTGTCATTCTCAATTCTTTGGTGACTAACTGTGTTGGAAGGCAGGGGGGAAATGCGACCTTACAAGTCCATTGTACTCTCTCTCTCTCTCTCTCTCTGAGCATTGTGTGGGGGTTGAGAAAGGGGGGGTTATTTATACAAGTATTAAAATGAATGCATTCAGACGTGACGCTTCAAAGCTATACTGAAGCACTGTTGTTGCCAACTTACCCTGTTACCTAGTTTTTGGAAAACTTAAAACAAAAAAAATAATGCAAGGTCTGCATGAGTGTTGAGCGAGGAATTGACCAATTTAAATGACTCCTGTGTGTATGTGGTGTGTATTTTGACAGGTGACGGACTGGACAACAGTGTGGCGTCACCCAGCACAGGAGATGATGACGACCCCGACAAGGAGAAGAAGAGGAATAAAAAACGTGGTATCTTTCCTAAAGTGGCGACCAACATCATGAGGGCCTGGCTCTTCCAGCACTTGACGGTGAGTTCAGTAGAGTGATGTTTCCTCTTTCTGCTTCTCTTTGAGCTTTCTACAGCCAATACTGCATGCTGCACTTCAAAGCCACTGAAATGGTCAAGTGTAGTGCTAATGCTATGCACATGCTTGCTCACACACACAATTTATTTTATCTTGCCTAGCCTTAACCACACACACTAAGTTTTAAGCCAAGAAAAAAAAACAGCCTCAAGCTAAAGATAGCAGAGATAGGATGAGACAGAAGTAAGCTGTCATTTTTCATTCATTCAACTTTTATTTGTGGAGAATTTTAGGAAAACTCAGGGAATTGTCAGGGAATTATCTGTATTAACAAAGACTGGAGATAGGGATAGGGTACATACAGTGGTCCCAAAAATATTTGGGCACTAACACGACATTTCAAGATGTAGGGATGTCATTTAATTATATAAGGAAATATCATACCAAGTTTGTTAGGCTGTGGGGAAAAAAAAATTATATGATGTTCAAAATGAAGACTAAAGTAGTTGTAGTAACATTTTAAACCAAGTGGTGTAAGCATCTAAATACTTTTTTGGGGCCATTGAACATCTAAGTCACATGATCAAAACGGAGTTAGTTGAATGTGTTTTGGGAACTGGTGGTTAGTTCTCTTACTGTGGCTGTCCACACCTGGTATAGAGAAGTGATAGAGCAGCATGGGCCATTGATGTGGTTGGCTCTTCCTCTTGCTTTGATGGATTTCACTTCCTCCATTTCATTTACCACAAAGTAATCGGAGTGCTGTCAAGACACCACTTATCTCCATATATCTACCCTTCTCACAGGCTTTACGCACCTCTGCCAGCCTGTCTCTCTCTCACATATACATGCACACTCTGCACAACTCATAATAATAATGTCTCTTAATTAAAGACAGTGAAATGTTCACGTAGGTGTATTTTCAATAAACATATTACTTAAGCCTTCACTTGTTTGCGTTACGCTTTATGACTGAAGTAGCTATTATGGCTCAGCAATGTGTATTTTTAGGTGTTGAAAGGAAATGTCTTTCTAACCAAACTGGAGTCAAAAGGGAGTCCATTTGATCAGTGCCAAAAGCCCCCACATGCTCGCTCCCCCTTGGCCCCTCCATTCCTACATCTGTGCCACAGAAATGCACCTAAGCACCCCAGAACTTCACCTGCCCCAAGCATGCCCCCAACACACACATACACACTCTAAAACTCCCACCAACTACCACCTTCAGTGGCCCCAGGAGAAAGGTGTGTGAAAAGAAAGCCATTTGCCCGTTCACACAGGCACGCACACACGTACACACAAACAACACTGTGGAATACCCACAAAAGCACAGACTGATGGAAGTTTAGTTTCCTGTTTGTCTTGGCTGACCAATATGGTGGACAGTATGTGTGTCATTGAGGGCTTGTTCTGTCTCAAGTGTTTGTGTTTAACTATACTTTAGGGACAAAGTTGTCACAAGGAAGTTTGCTAAATCTGACAAAACCCTTTTAGGACAGCTTGAAAGTAAAACAAATATTTATAAATAGTAAATGTTTTATTATTATTACTATAGAAATGCTAAAATACCTAATATATATATATATATATATATATATAAAGTGTGGTTAGGGTTTAGGTAAGGCTTAGAATACTACTCGTACTATTGCTTAAACCTTAAGTATACCTTAAGTATTAAAATTATGGACGTAACTTTTCATTCATGCTCTGTATATCTTAAATCATGTGGCTTGTTAAGGAAAGGAAAGGAAAGGAAAGTGCTATTACATTTAAGCACTCAGACGTAGTATTTTTTTCACCCTAGCAAGCACTTAGCAGTGCTCTAGCAACCACTTAGAACACCTTTGCAAACAACCACATAGCAATGAACAAGAAAACACCCCTAACAGCCTAGTATCATGACGGCGAGTGCACAGAACTCTTTTGCAGTAAAAGGGTATTTACAATAACAGTGATTGCTTGTAGACGTTCCTACTTGATTGTAGTATTCAACTGTATCAGGCTGCTGATCCGTTTCTGTACTCTCATTAGTAGTCACAGAATTGCGTCCATGCTTATTCACACAAAGTTGAACTATTTTGCTGTATCGCCAACCGTCGCTATTGCTCGTTACCAAAAAACTCCAGTTTAGTGAAAATTACTTATTATTGCTGTGCATCTCATTGCCAGTGTAAACGTTGCTTAAAACTCAGTGCGTGAGATGAAAAACAAAATAGAGAAACCAGTAACATGGAATCAGAGTTCCTGCTAAAAGATTGTGTGAGAGAAACGCAGGGATAGATTGAGAGACAGACCTAAAGAGAGAGAAAGGACGTTGACTTTAATACAGAGACAAAGAGTCAGATCGAAACATAAATGGAAACACTTTCAGTCTCTGCCGTAAATAGGTTTGCACAGCGCTCCTTACAGCAAACTTGTGAAATTAGACTTATTTCACTCCCTGCTCCGAATGCTTCACTCTGACAGCTCAGCATTTGTGTGGGGAACAAAACAACACACAGCACATGAGGCATGGATGATTGACCTTACGGACAATGCAGTCGTCTCGCCTTCCGTCTCCAACTGGCTTTTACTCAAAGGACGTCAGAAAGTCTTAAGTGGGGCCACAAAGATGTGGGAGAAAGTGGGAGAAAGCACGGGATTGATGGAAGAGGTAGTTGTTGAACCTCTGATGTCCCTTTTCCTCTGAATTGATGTGTGAATGTATTAGCCGGCTTGCGAGGCAAGTGGAAGCGGGCGTTTGCAGGTCTGAGAATAGTATGGAGAAAAAGAGGGAGAGATGCTAGCTAATTACTTGCCACTCACAAGTGTTTTAGCATGCTGTAAACCGGCGTGAACACATTCCAATAAACTTTGTGGTGAAGTAAAAAAAAATAAAAAATAACAAAAACAAAACAAGAGGCCCTAAACGTCTGTTATTTTTCCTGCTTTAACTTTTGTTTGTTATTGTTTTTTTTATTTTATCTGAACAAAGATAGTGTGATTGTGCCAGGCATCCTGGAGAGGAATGCGGGGTGCACTGAGCAGCTTTCCTGTTCCTGTGGCCGTGAAATTGGACTCTTTGCCCCCCCTCCTTCCCATTCCTTGTTCCCTCCTGATTTTCACCCTCTATCTCACAAACAGTATTTTCTTGTTTAATTTAACAAGAAATGAGTAATAAATGGAAGCCATTGCCCCAAATCCTGCTGTGCTTATGTTTTTGCACTCAGCTCCCCAGTGAAAGGGCAATTTGCAAAATTATGTGATAGAGTAATTAGATGAAAGCCAGGCTTCAGATTGTTGCTATGCAGCCGCAGTGAGGACCGATTCTGGAACAGCCAAATATTAGGCTGGCACGCCAAGCTCTAGGCTTCGTTCTGTTTGTACACAGAACCAGAGAACGGGAGGGAGCCTCCATCACAGCTCGTAAAAAGCAAACCACAGCACAATATGCAATCGCCCGTTTCCCCCACCCCCCATTTTATGTGCTGCTCGTGTTCAAAATGAAACTGGAAGGCATAATCGCTTTTAATGCAATTAGGCTCCAATTTAGCACCCTCTTCACACACATGTAACAATTCTGGTGGAGGCAACATTCTTGTTTTTCTCTTACACGCTGGGAGCACATTTTGCCAAACCTCAACTGTGCTGCATCTTGAGCAGAACCAGGTGTGAAAAATGCTATAACTCATTTCTGCACTCGATGGACTGAATCGTGCAGAGGGCCCTGAGCTGGAGGGGGAACGGGCTGTGTCCTCTTCGGGGAGTTGGGCTGAATTTGTTGCCCCATAGTTGGAGGCTGGAGTCGGGGGGAGAGAGTCGGGTTTGAGTTGGCCTGCTGATGATTTCCTGGGCAAAATTACAGATGTTCAGCATATGACCTCCTCAAAAAGTAGTGCTTGGAAAGCACTGAGGGATTTTCAAGAGGCTGGACTACTCGGTTTTACTTTAAAACAACACTGGCGGGGAGTCATACATTTGGCACAAAGCAGTGAATTTTCCTACATGTCCATTTTAATGGGGGAAGTCGTGGCCTAATGGTTAGGGAATTGGACTCGTAACCCAAAGGTTGCGGGTTCGAGCCTCGTACCGGCAGGGATTGTAGGTGGGGGGAGGGAAATCTCCCACCTTCAATACCATGACTGAGGTGCCCTTGAGCAAGGCACTGAACCCCCAACTGCTCCCCGGGTGCCGCAGCGAAAATGGTTGCCCACTGCTCCGTGTGTGTGTTCACTGCTGTGTGTGTGCACTTTGGATGGGTTAAACGCAGAGCACTAATGTCCACGTCACGTCACTTAAAATACACGGATGCCATTATTGCAAGTGAGGTTCCTTTGTCAAGAAGAGTGACGTACTTGTAAACAAACTTTAGGCATGGTAACAGTTAGCCAAGAGCCCACTCTGAATGGCCTTGTCAAAAAAGCCACCCCAGCCATTAGAGGTCAGAGGCCACCCAGACCTCAGATGCCATTAGTCCGTGGTTGTTTATTGCCGAAGCCCTTGGATGTCAGCGCACTGGACACCCATGGCAACCCCAGTGTGGCACTTCGCATTTGGCCTGGTAGGGAGCCTACTCTCAAGTTTTCTCTCACCTTTACTACACAATTCCAAACCTCAACACAAATCAAGTGACCGCAGCCAGTCACTCCTAAGAAATTGGAGCTCTGAGTGTATATTGTTTTTACATTCATTCATTCATTTTTTTAACAAGAGCAGAAAGTCCATGCAGATTAATATTTGCAAATTTAATTTAGCAGCCTAAGGTCGCTGGTTATTTCTTAATTTCATCTCAGTAACAGTGAGTACTACAGGCGCCACAAAATTGAAATAGCTTCAAGGAATTCTTCAGACAGTATGGATCAAGCCTTGTGGATCTTTGAAAAAAAATTGCCGCCTTCTGTACTTTGTTCCTCTGAACTGTGTCTTTGCCATTTTACTATGTTTCCTGCAGCCAACTGGGACTCTACATCAGCTGTTGTAGCTGTTTTGGTCTCCGTGGTGTTTTTGTTTGAGAGAGAGGATACATGTTTATTTATGTGTGTGAGACATTTGGAGGCAATGACTTGATGCTTTTTATAAAAGTTGGTGTCAAAGAAGAGGCAGCTGAGTCAATCTTAGGGCTGTGGCTGCCCATTGAGGCAGGATGTGCCCCCCTGCTTCCACATCTTGTAATGAAAACATCATCAATTACCCCACTGACAGGCCCCTGGGATGTGGGGCAGGCAACTCTTTGGGGCTGGTCTTTGTGGATAGACAACCCCCTGCACCCCCACCCCTCACCTCCAGAGAGGGAAAGAGAGAGAGGGTGAAAAAAGACTGTATATCCATCATTGGCAAGGCTTCCAGGGTGACAGCATAAAAGGCATTGGTGTGTCATGGACAGAATGGATCGAATTGGTAAACTCCACATGGTGCAAGGAGAGGTGGATGGACGCTGCTCTGTCACTGCTGACACGGCCTTTCACAAGCCATCTGTGCCATGATTGATGAGCACCACATCAGTAGACCTTTTTCTACCCAAGCCCACCATGGCGTCCCCAACATCAGCTGCACCTTTGGACAAAGAAAGAGCCATGTTTAATTGACACCACTCGCTCTTTCTGCGTCCCTACGTGGTGAGTTGGTTCCCTTCCTCTGTAACATCCCTGAAAGGCAGTTAAGTTTTACTTCATGTAACCTCTGAACTGTTGGAGCATAACTGGTCCAGATGAGAGCTGTCCCTCAGTCTTAATCTCCCATCAGTCTTCCTCACTGCTCTCAAGAACCTGACAATTTTATAATGCCCAGAGGGCCAGCCACTGTTGCAGCCACGTCATCGGAGAAGATAGTGTTCATGTACTCCATTTTCCAGAAGCACACAGGTGGGCCTCACTGAATTCCATCCATGCAGCTATTACGTTGTCAGTTAGAGAAAGTTATACGCTGGCCTGCTATATTATAACAGTATTGTATTTCATTATCAGCTACTTGTGAAGAGTTAGCAGCTAGCGTCTGTTTAGTGTGAGATCATGCTAGGCCTGCATGGTCTCCTGTCTGCATACCAGCCAATGCCTTAATATGAGAAAGCGTGCTCTCAGTTTTAGTTTCTGTGTAAATCCCACTAAAACACACTGTCAGCATGAACTCCTCAGCTGTTCTAGAGGAAGCTTGAAGCTCAGGTGTGGTGCAAGGTTCTCTATTATTCACCACCTCCTGAGCAGTCTGTCTGTCAAATAAATTCAGAAGCCAACTGAGGAAATAAAGTATAAATATCCTGAAGTCTAGTACATTCCATTTAGATATCCACTAAGCACCCAAATGTTGGTGACCACAGTAGTGTTAGTTCAGTTGTCATTGGGATGGATTTATGGGGCATTTAGGGAGGATGTTAATCAGGGATTATGGTAGGTGCTTGATCCACAACTGCCAAAGCTGGGAAGGGCAGAGGGTACAACCCGAGGTGACATAAGGACAGTGGAGACAACAATGTTTGGATGTCTGTGCAAGTCTATATTCTACAGCATTGCCAATTTGAAACTTTGGGTGCCAGTCCAGCATGCTCTCTTCTGTAATCCATCTTAATCAGAGGTGTCCAGTTGACCAGGGTTTAGCTATGGTCTGATAAAGGTCCATTGGTGTTTTTAGATGGTGCTACGTTTGTTGATTCAGACCAGGCTTTGCTGAATTACCCTAGCTATGCTGTAATCGTCAGTGTTCAGGGATCTTTCCGCCTGAGTCAGCAGCTCAATGCCTTTTACTTACAGCCACTGCAGAGCATTCCCCCACAGAGCAGAGCTCCAGCAGTCTGTCCCAGATACTCTTGGCTCACTCTGTTTGTGTGCATGTGCTCGCCAGTGTATGCCTGATGGATTATATGGCAGCAAAGACGCGGTAATCAGTTTGCACGTTTGCTGAACTAATTTATCAATTCGGTTCCTCTTACTTGTAATCTCAGCCATGCGTGCCGCTCTGAGCTCATTGTGCTTTTCATCTGGGGACAAACAGTTCTTCAGGAGGAAAGGGCACTACCCTCAGGCCTCTTGATGGGGCTTTTTTCCCCTTCGTGAAGAAGTCACAGGGCATCAATAGAATAATTGTCTGGCAATGTGTCTGGAAAAAAGTACACACATATAAAAACACAAGCTCATTTCTGCACAGTATCACACACACCTAGACTGATACTGCTTTATTTTGCATTTCCCCATTCCATTTTTTCAAGCGGAGTGGTCTGAAACAGAAAAAAAGAGAGGGCAAGCATTTTATAGTCTATGGTGTATCATTAAGTGTGCTGGCTTGGAGAGGAGATAAATTCAATTATTTTATACCATCATGCGTAAGTGCATAAATTGTTTAATGGAGCTAGCATGTCCTGTGCACTGAATCCAAGACCCTTTTAAAGTGCCGTTGTCTTTGTTGTCATTGATTTCCCAAGGCGATGAACAAAGGGGAAATGGTCTCAGACACTTAAAACCTCTTAGATTTGTCTTATTTGCCTTAACTTTATCCAGGACCTGGCATATATTCAACTATTGAATAGGATTCTCTCCATTTAGCTTCGATAGTGGATCTTGACCTTTTCCTGCCGCGCTGAGGGCATGGTGTTTCCTGTCGCAATAAGGGATGCATGGCTGCATGGGAGCTCCATTGAGAGCACCTGCTGATCCATGTCGTCCCCATGGAGATTGCTGCGTGCAGCCAGGGGATCACTCCCTTCTGTGTGAGGAATCTGCAATGTGTGTCTTGAACCACATTTCATCAGATTAGATTCACACGTTAATAGAAAGTGAGGTCACTAAGAGAGAAGATGAGAGTGTTGGTCCATGGGCCTTTTTATTCTTCTTTCTGTTATCAGCAGAGTGTTTTAGCTGTGGTGGAAAAGGAAGCAGACAGAGGCAAGGCGCTGCTCACTTGTTTGTTACGACAGATTAAGTCATTGATTTGTATAAGCTGTGCACCGATGGAGAAAGATCCGTCTTCCGCTCAGTGAAAGAGAGATAGAGAGAGAGAATGGAAGAAAGAAGAGGTAGGAGAAGGATATAAAACAAGATGGCAAAAAAAGAGGAGAGGAGAGATATGTCTCTGTGTTCTTCCTTCCTTCACTCTGTCCTTCTTTTATTGAGACAGTGAAATGACATAAGGGAGCAACTGTAACCTTTACCTTCTTTTAACTCTTTTCCAACCGTGACCAGGTTTCTCCTCCCCCTCAGGCCTTCCATTTAACATTAATTAAAATGGCCAGGGCAAAAGGGTAATTATGATAATAACATAATAATATCGCACAGGTTATTAGAATTTTTGTGTGGTTCCGAAATTGCTTCCTTTGAGTATCGCATTTCAGTGGAATTAGCTAAAGGATAATTTCCTTGAGAGTAAAGGCATTGGAAAGGATTCCTTAGTCAAGGTGCAATATGGTAACCTGATTCTCTTAACATTTAATGCACCATGAGTTCCTGCTCCTGACACTCGGCCCCCACCTTCAACAAACCCAGTTTTGGCTACTGGGAGGCAGGAGGGTGGAGTAGCTTGTGTACCGAAGCATGCATTAATAGCACTGCTTTGCATTTCACTTGCAGCCCTCTTGACAATAGCTAAAACAATCATTTGGGTTTTTATCAGCTTTAAACGATCACAAGCCGCTCTGATTTTGTGTGTCAAGCAAAGCCGCTGGCAGGCGCTCTCTGGAACAGGGCCGGCCGAGGTGGTGTGTACCTCTTTGGCCGTGATGCTACCTGACTGACTGTGCTAAAATCCCCATCCCAGCAGATATTAGACTCCCCCGCCGAATGCCGGCAACCCACCTCCAGCTGCGGTCGGCGTGGCACGGCACGGCGCAGCTGAATTGCTTTTGAATGTTCCCCCCTCAAATAGGCTGTAATTACAAGCTTAAAGAGGTTTAGTGGTCCAGTAAACTACATAATCACCCCTGAATTAGCCCGGGCTCATCAGCCGCAGTCCACCAAGCTCCAGTCAGTATTTGCAGGCTGGCCCCCTTATTACCGTGTGACTGTGAACAGCAGGTGTGGAACAACACGCATCCCCCTTAAACACAGACTCCCCACCCTTCCACTGGGATCTGTAATGAGACTGAATAAGAGACTGCTTACCCTACTGCGACTGACTTTAGATCAGTGCCTGAACCTGGCTTACCTCTTTGCAGTGTCTGGTGGCGCTTGAAGCTATAGGCCACCCCATAAAAATTTAGCTCTGCTCTACTCTATGTAAAACTATTCAAATACCAGCCACTGTCTTCAAATGAAGTGCCTTACAAATCCGGGTGTCCAGATACGTGTTATTTTGTCTTTTGCCTGTTGCACTTTGCATTTTTGAATGCAAAGCCCTTAGCTCAAATTTGATAATGTTGATTTAGCACATTGTGGGCTTGGAAGTTTACACAGATATGGATAGATCTGATTTGTATTCCAGCCCACACCCATCCTTTAATTTTAGACTTACATTCTGACCTCAGCTGCCTCCAAACCGAGAGTGCCTATTGCCTACCCAAAAGCACTTGTGTTACACCCTCTTCCCTATCCCAACAAAAAATGTTGACAAAAAAGGATGACTAATTACCATGCTGGAAACCAAATTAAACATATCTTCTTTTATCAAAAGTAGAGATTAAATGGCAAAAAATTGCTTCCAAGGGTGAAATTTCCCCAGCTTTAACTTGTTGTAGTACAAGGATTTCTAAAAACACTGCATGTGAATAATTCATGTGCTGGCTTTGTGTTGACTTAGCTCGCTACAAACTTAGTGGCGCTCCCAATGAAGCACTCCCACTTTCTGTGAGCCAGCCAGTCACCAACTCCGCCAGGGCATCTTAAGCCCTGGCCTCCAGTTGTTTTCCAAATCTAAGATCTTTCTCCCTCTTTTGTTGTTGTCTCATTGGTGAATCAGTCTTAGGAAGAAATTGGGTTACAGAAGCTTTATTGTTTTGTCTTTTTGCTCTCGCTCATCTCTTCAGTTTTCCATATGAATCATGTTTTGTTTTTCTTAATGAAGGACAAAACTTTATGTTTATGCCACGTACACAAAAAGGAATTTGAAATGTCTCAACTCTTCCTCAGCCAAGAAATATCTCTGAAGTCAAGACTTACTGTGCTTTCTTGAGAAATAACACCTTTCTCTGATAATAAATAACTTTCCAACAAAGCTGTGATTGTTTCTCTCATGCATGTCTTACTGATGAAGACAACGAGTGCACAATTTTCTGGTGAGACGATAATGCTCTTTGCCAAATATCAAGGGTAATCCTTCCTCCCCCACCCTGAGGTTTGGGCTGAATGTTGTAGGTGGCCCTATCGCAGAAGGCCTGAAGCTGTGGCTCTGGTGCGGTTAATGCTAGCAGAGCTGGAGTAGGTGGAGCACTAAACTTCAGACCTAATCCTGTTTTCTCAAGGGCGAAGCCACGGAAGAGTGGTGGACGCAGCCCACGCGTACAGTGGCTGGTTCTGAGATAGGATGTTGAAATGATACTCAGTAGACACCTTGGCCAAAATGGTCCCTGGATCAAGCCTCAGGCATTCCTCAGGGGCAGCTTGGCTTCCATGGGGATTAGCCACAAGGAATATGGAAGTGAGGCAGCAGTAGGAAACCTAGCTGAAATGAACCCATACATACTCACCTTGAAAGGACCTGTTGACCTTAGTCGCCCCTGCAACGTATTTACTATGTAGACAGCACGTTGCTTAGCGAGATAGGCACATAGTGGAAGCATTGTCAGATGGAGCCACTAGGATTAATTCCCGTGTTCTGCGACTCAAGGGGCATGCCTCATTTTTGTGCCATACCTCCCCACTCCTTTTCTGTGTGAAGAATAAGCACCATGTTCAGCGCACACTTATTTTATTAAGTTAATCTTGTGCGGAAAGCTTCTTTAATCCAAATCACACAGGATAGAGAGAAATGTTCCCTTAAATAGAACATAACGATAATAACGGTAATGTGGGTAATGAAGGCAGCGGAGTGGGGGAGAGGGGGTTGTGGCTGATTGTAATTAACTGGTTAAATGGAACACAAAAAGACGTGTCCACAGCGATTGGGGGGAGGATGTGTTCAGTATGTGGCCCTAGCCAACCCTGGGAGTTGACGGGTAAAGAAATACTGCTGGGATTCTGGCTTTTTTTTGCGGGGGAAGCAAAATGATGAAGAAAACACAGAGATGAAAGCAACTTCCAAAATAGTTCTCCCCTCACAGTGAACCAGAGGATCCTGTCTAAGGACCTGATAAGGAGCACAGCTGGAGCTCATCCAGACCTCATCCTCCCTGTTCTATATACACAACTCTCCCGACAAAGACATAAAGACCAAGAGTACACACCTCTCATGTTTCTGCTCTCATAGTCTGGGTTGTACCTCTCAGCTTTCAGGGTACAGTGCAGTAAATACTGGAATTCTACCCTCTCCCACGGAAAGGTCTCCTGACACAACTTGACTCCTCATATCTTGGCTGTATTCAAAACAGCATTCTCCGCCATCGCTCGGAATTGTGGGTAAGGAGAGCAGAGTCAACCAAGGGTTGGGGGGAAAGTCTGAGTTCGATTTTGAGCAGCAATCTTGGGCTCAGAGAGAGCACGAGAGAATGGGAGAGACCTGTTCACCTCTCTTATCTCGCCGATAGGACACGGACTCTACGCTCTTCCCCGCCATTCCCTGTCTGAGGGGGCCGCAGAGGAAGACCGGGAGGGACTATTGTTGATGCACTGCTAGACACAGACACACACACACAGATAAGATACATGATGGAGAACTGAGCATGGGGAGGACATTGTTGGCTTGGTATCCACCAGTGCAGAAGAGGCTGGAAATTCTGATGAAAGGAGTAGTATATTTGGACAAGACGTATCATTAAGATAGGCGAAAGGAAACAGGGAGG
Organism: Sinocyclocheilus rhinocerous; assembly: GCF_001515625.1. Lineage (NCBI taxonomy): Eukaryota > Metazoa > Chordata > Actinopteri > Cypriniformes > Cyprinidae > Sinocyclocheilus > Sinocyclocheilus rhinocerous. Next base: position 566,025 of record NW_015641295.1, read on the forward strand.
ATGCATTGAGATTTTCCATCTGTTCTTTAGGCAGTATTATTGCTTTCTCACTAAAGCATCACGAGACCCTGAGAAAACAATTCTCAGCCAGTACTGCTGCCAAGAGGATTAAAATACTGTCGCTCTCTGACTATTATAAAATCTGTTGGTTTCTCTCAGTTAAACCAGAATCTAAATCACACTGTTTTGACGCATAGGGATAATTTGGTGTTTGGAGAACCAGACAAAGAAAAAAAATGGTTTCTGAACATATCCACTTTATGAGTTTATGAATGCTTTTATGAAATACATCAGTATGACAAGGATGGAAAAGATCTGTGAGAACATTGTTCAAAGAGACACAATGGAAGAACATTTGTAAAGAATGTGGAAAAAAAGGTCAGACATTCTACAAATGTATGCATTTAGCAAACAGAAAGGTCCAAAACAACAACAAGAATAATAACCCAGGTATTTTAGCCATAGAATTTATCTATCACCTGCCATGATTACAAATAGATACTGGACAATTTACATATAAACCGAAAAAAGGCAGGGTTTAAGTTAACATAAGGGCTTTTGTGTGAGCAGCTATTAATTAAAAGTGAATAAATCATATCTGGATGTTTTCCGGATATGACGAGTAATAAGTGTAAATGGGGCTTCAGTCACTGCTGCCCCATTCTGCTCAAATACAGGTGTGGCTACCTCGAGGTCATTATGACAACAAAGGTGAGGCACGCTCGATGCTGTGGGCGGAAGAGCTTGACCCAGTTGGCATTTGTACAGGAATCCTGTTTGGGTACTGCTAAATGCTCATGGTCGGAGCCACCTGTCAATCACAGAGAAGGTCTTTGTGTGGGGTTTCTAGGATTTAATGAGAAGTTAGGATAGGATTAGGTTACATTTAAGTTGAGCTGAAACTTGACTGCTCATTTTCTCCACCCCATTGTGCATTGTTGTAACATTTCATTTTGTAAAGTTGTCTAACAAGTTGCCTTAGTTGACAGTCCTCCTCCCACTTCTTTTCTTGAAAGCGAAGCCAGTACAATGCATTCTACAATGCATCTCATCAAGATATTTCATATTTGAATTTTAATGTGAATGACTCTCTTAGTTACCCATTCCTTTACAAGTTTAGACCATGTAATGACTGACAAAACAGTTGTAGAAGAGACGGTTTCAAAATAGCGGATTGCAAAAGAATCTTGTATGCAAATGGTCTGGCGAAAAGAGAATTTCTTGTTTCCAAATCATGTTATCGGAGTGTAACCAAGCTGGAATTTAACCTGCTGTCCTTAAAATCTTTCGGTGTAGGAGAGGTAGTGAGCAGAACACAATGATGTGTGAATCTCATCCGGCCCCAGTTTTCTCATACCTGGAGTTGCAGCGGCCCAGAGCTGGAGTCATTCTTTGTAAGCCAGCAGCAGAACAGTCAGTGTTTGTGCTGTCACATAGCCTTTGGCACAGCTTTCCCCTTAAAAGTCACGAGGCCTCTGATACTTTTGTCCAGACATGTTCCCTTCACTACAGGGCTGACCAGCCATCATGCCACACTCAATGCCATTTTTTACCTCCACAGTTCATTTGTAAAGTTGAGCATGACCGCTGTTCTCTCTCTGATGATTTGATGAAGTACAGAACAGGGCAGGAATTACATAAATGTGATGTTGGACTTATTCGTTGATTTTATGATTATAGTTGCCATTGCATTTTTGATGCTCAAAGGCCTGCTATCAGCAATTACCGCTGATCAGATGACAGTGAGAGAGGCTGGAATGTTGTTTTCTCACATTTCCAGTCCTGGCCCTGGTTTCACACAAACCTCATCTTTGTGGTTTACAACGATGGACACTGGAAACATATGATAAGGCAAAAAAGAAGAAAAAAAAAAATCTTAAAATCTATTTAGAAATGGCTGCAGGCGACACTTACAATTATAACTTTCTGCATGAAATTATCCAAAGTTTGTTCCAATTACCTACAATTGGATCACATGAAAATGACAGAGCGACAGGAAAACAGCTCGCTTTCTCTGGCAGTACCAGTAAATAAACATGCATTCAGCAACATGAAAGACATTCCAATTTATTATTGCTCGAAAAAAAGAGCAGACAACCCGTGGCGCCAACCATTTTTACATTTTTGTTTGTTCATTTGGAAGCCTTGTTCTTATTATACCTCTGAAAGGGTGAATCAGAATCACAGTTGCCAATGTCTTCCTTTGCAATGCTATACGTTAGATCACATAAGTAAAAGTAAACTATATTCATAAGTGCCCTTTCCCTGTGACATGCTTGGCTCCTAGTTACTTTGCTGCAGTGTCAAGGATGTTGACTCGCTATGGTTTGAGGACAAGTAGAAAACATTTTTGTTTGCAATAGTGATTTGCTAACTTCTCTGTTAAACAGCGATCTGTTGTCACTTTGGTAGATTTGCAGCCCAATGCCAAGTTAAAGCCTCGGTCTCTGTTAATCCCTATCAGGTTGTGCAAGGTTTGGTAATGGGCTTATAAGGTCTGAATCTGTTAGCACAGTGAGACAAACAGTGCACTGTGCCGTCCACAAACACTGGAGGTGTCTAGGTCCGATTATTGTGTTAACAAAGCATTATATGAAAATATTGTACCACAGAAATGGTAGAGGGGTTATTGCTGTGCTTTAAGACCAAAACACAGGGTTCTCTCTCTTTTTTATCTCTCTAGGTATAAATGTGGTGTAAACATCTTTGCACAATGTACCTCCCATTTTACATGCTCAGCAGGGGCCTCAACACAGGCTCTGTCTTGTCTTTTTCATGAACAGCACATTGTTTAGACTCAAAGCTAGCAAGCTCAATACTTCATACTAATGCTAGTATAAATCAAGCAAATCTCACCTCACCTTTATTTAAACAGCTGGATCAGAAAAAAATCAAGTTCTTAACTTGGCTGTATTGAAAACTGTTCACCTTACTTTAGTATCACCCATGTTGTTACCATTTAGCTAACTGGCTAATCATCTAGAATGACGGTAATCTCACAACGATTAAAACAAGGAAGAGGTATATGTCAGATTTGTGGTCTGTATTCCACACAAGGCTTCAGATATCCATTCTCTGTCATGCATTCATGGCAGCAAGATGACTAGAATAAATTTCAGTGGGGTTGCACGGCACAGCACTCTAATTACTGTTTCTGTTCCCACACTTCACTTAACTTTATAATTGGCTTGCCTTTTTCGCTGCCATTAATTACACGATTTCATATTCCATTAATGACTTTAAGAAAGAGACACACCTCACTTTTTCACACTAATTAACAGCTGCTTTGCCACTTTTCTGCACAAATGTGTGAGCAACATCTCCCTTCTGTACCTCAGACCTTTCTCTCACTAACAAATGTGCTCATTAATTGATTTATTTACAATATTTCTCATGTCATTTCCTGTTGTTTTTTCTTCTCTCTCTTTTATCAGCACCCCTACCCTTCAGAAGAACAGAAAAAGCAACTGGCACAAGACACCGGGCTCACTATACTACAAGTGAACAACTGGTAAGTCAATTGTACTTTTGTGTTTACATGCAATCAATAGCTTCGCCCCTGGCAAGCGGCTCTTAATGATTTGAATTAATACACTCCCCTCCCCCCGCTTTTGCTCGCCCCTCCCATCTGTCTCCCACTTATCGCCTCATCTCCCTTCAAATCAATTCACCCAAAGGGATATTGCCGCCAGGATTTTTCCGACTTTTTTATTTTTTGTTCACTCATTCAAATATGAATCCCTGTGAGAGCAGCTACTCTTGCGCCTCTCTGAATCCTCTCTCAAAACCTGTCTGTCCCATGCTCACTGTGACACAGGACTCTATGTCTCAGCCTAAAAAGCTATTGATTTCATCGCTTCCACCGTTAAAAGTTCCGTAAAGTTTGACAGAACCTTCACAGGGGTGTGTTTGTTACCAGTGATGGCTATCAGCACATGCTTACTGTTATTAGCCGTGTCTAATGAAGGGCCTGAGATAGGGAGTGGGGAGGTGAAAACTAACAAAGGACGGAACGTTTGATGTAAGAACACAAAGAACAACCTTCGCCACAAATTTTTTCATGCCAGGCCATGAAATTCTGTTCGCAAACTCACTCCGCTCTTGTTCTCTAAGTGTCAGAGATTGATATTGCCAAGGATCTGATTACATGCCCTAATCCATTTTGCTGAATGAACCGGCCTTGATGTAAGCACTCCCAGCATGGGATGGGAGAGTTGCTTTAAATAAGCATTCCGATACAAATTAGAAGTTACAAATTATTAATTACTTCACAAAGGCAATCAGTAGCCTAATCATCCAAATAGCCAAATATGAACCATTAAACTACTTTAAGTTACAAGAGAAAAGCAAAAGAAACTAGATCACATATATACATAGCCATTTTTATAGAACGAGAAAACATGTATGTGTACATTGAAAGCATTTTTCTGGCTGTTGTCATTGCAATGAGTTGCCAACTGTAAAAAAAAAAAAAATTGTTTCACTTAAGCGTCATGTCATTTGTACGTGGTAGTTGCAATTACTGTAGAAACTGGTTGTTAGAATGGGCACAGTCTAATGTAGCTGCTGTGGATAGTGCTATGGAATGCCCATCTGAAAGTTGTTTGTACCATAGTGCTTGTTGGTAGTACTATATATTTTTAATATTCATTAAAAATTCCGCTAGCAATCATTGTTTTTACAAAATGCATTGCTAAACATATCACATTTACTCTAATGCAATATACCTTTGTATCCTGATTACATACTGTAACATTGTTATTCCATCAGGCTTCTCAAGCTTATTAACAACATATCCTTGCTATGTACACCAGATGTTAGAAGAGTGAGAGAGATGGGAGATGTATTAAAACCCATTACACAAAATGTAATTTCTGACAACATAATCCTTACCATTGTTCGGTTCGGTACCTTCGAGACAACCGGTGACTAAGAATGAAGATTAATTTACAAAAGTGGCCTATCAGTGGGACGCAGGCTTACGGACACAAGGGAATCTTGTTGGGGTTATCAATTTCTGTGACCTCACAACAACCCATGGGAGATCAATTCTTTCAGCCATATTAGTTAGCAGAGAACACACAGGCAATTACTTCACACACTGTCCTGTCCTACCCCAGCATTCGGCTACTGGGCCGAATCATTGTGTAGCAGGGTTTGGTGTATGCTGGAAGAATTGTCATATTGCCTGTGTTTGTGTGGATGCGGGAGAAGGAGCACTTGTCTGAGCAAGTGTGTAAGCGATGAGCCAGAGGTGGCCAATTTAAGTGGCATTAGCTGTTAAACCCTGCATGCTGGGATCTTGCAGCCTTCTCTCAGATTGTGTGCATCAGTGTGGATGTGTTCGGATATGTGTGTAAGGGTGCAGATGACATGGAAAGTGTGTATGAAAACAGAGGGGGAGAGAGAGACGCTCAGCACATTAGGGGTTAGAGAGTAGGATCTGTCGTTTCATAGGCCCATGGTTGTGCTTAGTAGGAAGCTCACCATTGGGTGTCTCCATGGCAACCCCTGGTGATGTTACCTCCTGACCTGCTGATTTTTAGAGGCAATTTCCCAAGCTGTGATTCTATTTATCAGACTAGTCAAAGCACCGGGCCAATACAGCTTATTTCCAACATACAATACTCGTGCAAGATTTACAAGATAAATTCCAGCATTCCATTCTACCATGCAAGCATATAGATTTCATTTGCTTAGCATGCAAGTCCATATCATTTAGCCATATCTCTGAACAAAAATGTTGTTGATTATAGGACTTAAGGGTGAACATGTGGAAACCACAATGTGACATCAAACAAACAGCTAACAGATGGAGCTAAACAAGAGATCAACCGAAAATGATGGCTTCCTTAAGCCCTGCTCCCATAGACTTGTTAACACACATGTATGTGTCCATTATTGATGAGGACTCCGAGAATCTGCAAGCTGAAGATTAAATAAAAAATGCTAAAGGCCGCGTGGGGTGCGGATCACTCATGAATTATTGGCGCTAACATAACGTGAGGGACTGCTGCAAATCTGGGTCCACGTATTAACAATCGAATCAACCCACGTGGGTGAGTGCGTTGTTTAGTCAACATGCATTGAGAGTGTCTGAAAACTATTCTTCAAATCTGGATGATACGCAATAGACGTACACTTAGTCACACCCTTATGGTCACCCTTACGCACACATAAGCACAGACGCATACTCACCCCCGGACACGCATGAGCACACAGAGACAGCCTAAGACGCGGTGAGCGAACGTGGCATTGAGGAGGCATCGACTGTGGGATCTATTTTTGGAGGGAGATGTCAGAGCTTTGATAGGGATTATGTATAACTCCATAATGATGTAAAGGCACAGTCAGTTGTTCGACATACAAATGCAAAACTTTCATTGAAATGGTGGTAGAGTAAGAAAAAGGAAAGAGGCAGAGAGAAAGAAAAGTTTTAGCCTTTGACGATAAGAGAAAGCATTCTCAGAACACTCCATGAAGATCAGTGATGTAAAATCAATGGGCGGGTCATCGGGTTTCACGTGTTGCCCGTTCTTCCCTTCCTGACAGAATTTAATAATCCCTTTAAAGATGCTGTTTAAACCTTAGGGATGGATTGTTTTGTCAATAAGGCGGCTTTTATGAAAGTCTTAAAAGCATGGAGTGAAGTGTGGCGGGGCTACTTTAGAGAAACAGCGTCCACACACCCTGGATCAGGTTTCTGTGCCTGAGAGAAAAAAAAAAGGAGCGAGAGCAAAATAAAGAGAGAGAACTGGATGACTGGCATGCTTCACTTCTCTGACAGCCAAGCCCGCCCATGTCAAGAGAAGTTGAAACTTGTTCAAGAAAAGCTCTGGATGATTGCTCTATGTGCTCTTCGTGTGTAGTATCTGGCAACGTTCTTATAGCTTCGGGGGAAAATGTCACCCCTGACCCAGTAGGTATCTTAGATAGGCAGTTTTACCTATATGAAAGCAAAATCAGAAAGATCTGTGTGGTATATCAGTTGTTTCTCCTACACCACGATGAGATTTAAATGGAAAGCAAATGGATACTTGCTTGACAGCAAAGATTACAGTTTATTTTCAAGACAAATTTATACTTATATAAAACATAGCAAGGAACTCCATTAAGTCTATCACAGAGCAACGTCTGGGCAGTAAAATTTTCCTTTGGATTCTGTGTGTTTACTAAATCCATAATTCTAGATGTAGTGTACACTGACAACTTACTTGCTTAACCTGAGCATGCGTGCATATGCGTGAGTCTCACTGTTCATGCATGCATATGTGTATGTGTGTGTGTGTGTGTATACGCAACAGCGGCCCAAAGGATGCAAGCAGGTCTGGGTGAGATGAGCCATAGCTCATGTCCCGGAGCGGCCTTCACACAGCCTTCCTGTCAAGGTGCTTTAGCGTGAATATCCGTGGCCTTTCAACAAAATACCAACACACCCTGGGGTCAAACCGCCAAACAAAAGACATATTTACACCAGTGAGACACAGGCATGTGGCCCAACCTACACTCTCAAAATCCCCTGCTACATCAGGCGGAGATGGAGACATAGTGGAGAGCTCAGCTCCATGAAGCTGGATGGATATAGGGATTGTTTGCCTTTCTGCACAGTTGGGCTCAGTCTGTTCTCAAGTGTTTGCTAACTATTCTGCCATACTGGAATTTCAGCACTTGCTCAGACCTGAACTCTGTGTTGTGTCAACAGTAGACAAGTTGGAGTGGTTCTCTCTCGGTGTCTGTCTGTGTGTGTGTGTGTGTGTGTGCGTTTAGTCATGTGAAGTCGTTTGTAATGTGTGTTGGGGTGCATGTGCATGTATGTGCGCGAGTGTAAACGAGACCAGCGCAGTTGAAATAGTTTCTGTTTCGGAGAGAATGTGTCTCTATATGTGGAGATATATGTGCATGGATGGCTCTTTGGCAGTAAGTTGTCGTCGGATATGTGTGTGTGTGTGTGTATGCATGCATTCGTACAGAGTCTGTGAACCATACAAGGGTGCACCCCCCTCTTTCTCTCCCTCTGTCTTACAACACAACAGGCCCCAGGCACTGACAACATTTTTTCTTCTTTTCTATACTTTTTTATCCTCTCTTTTGTGGGGGAATGTGAACATGACAGACGGAGGGTGGATCGGCACTAGAGCATATTGGTTATGTTTATAAATCTAGGAACAGATTGGACTGCTGATTAGCGAGCCGACCACTGATTAGCTAGTGAGCTTTTAGCATTACAGTGATTGCAAGGTCACGTTGAATTTCACCCCTCCAACAACAACCACAAAAATATACACGCTAGAGCGAGTAACACTTCATATATGCATTCGCTACGTATAACGCAAGTATAAAGAATAAATATGAAAAATATTGCCCTAGCCATATTATCTGCACTGTTAATTTCACCAAATGAAATTTCACAAAATGAAAACTAAAATAATGAAAACTCCTATCTGTCACTGGTTGGACAAACAGATTTTTTTTAACATCATGGCAACACTTACCTATTACATATAATAGTGCATGAATCAAACAGTGCCATGGTACTGTATATAACAGAATACCCGATGTGATATCAGCATGGTGCCATCACAGTTTTTATAAGGGAAGCTGAAGCAGCAAAGTGACTAAACTTGTCAGACCACAAATCAAAGCTTTCATTTATGGTCTCTCTACTGGTTATTCAAATTACCATACCATCAGGTGTTAAAGTAAAAATATATATTTTTTTGCTCAGGTAAATTCCTGGTTCCTGGTGCGTGGTTAGTAATGCCAGTCAGAGCTTACGTGTAAGGTCTTGTATGTGTGTCAATAGAACTGGCGGTGCCAGCATTAGCTCTACAGCGCCCGGCAGAGACCACCACAGTGACAGCTAGGCGGAGGCTCCATTAAACCTGCCCCCGTGATGTCATTTCCTCTCTAATGTGCCATGTGCTGCCACACACACGGCTGCCAGTTGACATCCCAACACTGTGCGGTTGTTTGTTTGCATGTTTGCACAGAGAGGCAGTGCCCTCTGGCCCAAGCGTTTGCCTCTGGCATCAGGCTGCATGAAGAGCCCTCAGAGATAGATGACAGCATGGAATGGAGGGTTTTCCAATGTTGTGTTTGTAAAGTGGGCATATGATGGTGCCCTCCCTCTCTGATGTATTATTGCTCTATTTCTCTTGCTCTCTCTGGGCTGGGTGGGGAATCAGAGGAGAGCAGGCAGGCCATGTTCATGCCAAGAATGACCTCATAGTCCCCGGCTCCAGAGGAGTGGGGAACCGTCTCTGAAGCATGTCCAGCACCTCGCAGCAGTTGCACTCTGCTTTGTTTTTCGGTGGTCGTTTGAATGCCACAACAGAGGTTGATCACAGCAATGGTCTCCTCTCGCCTCAAGCTGGAGTTTTCTGGTCTGAAGTCTGCATATGTCTTCCTGGCTGCGTTGATCTTTTGAGCAGCTCGTAGCAATCTCTGCTGCACCCCTCTCTCCTTCTCACAGACCGGCTATGTGTTTATAAAGTGTGTTCCTTAGCCCCTAGGCGGCGGCCCCACTCTTTAATAGCGGCTTTAGAGGGGACTTCACAGCTCTGTTAATGGAAAGGTTTCGACTTTGTTTGGTGAGAGTAGCTTGTGGGGGTGCACCAGGGGTGAGTTTGCTGAAGTAATGATCAGCCTCTGTTGGAGGGGGGCTGATGCAGCAGGGATTAGACCAGCCCCTACTTGAGACTTCCCCAAAAGCCCCCTTTACATCTCCTCTGTTTTCTTTGGGCAAGCTGTTTTGCCTTGCTAGAGTGGACCAGGTAATCCCGGTAAAGTCTAGGAATCTCTGGCCACATACACACTGCAATGTTTTCGGGATGATTACTAGATTTAAATGTGAGATTGAATCCCCCAAATTAGTGTTTGACATGAAAATAGCTGTGCAGATCTCACAGTTGCATGCAAGAAACCTGGAAGCCACCAAGTTTGGGATTAGCTGGTGTAAGCAACTACAGCAAAATCTGCAAATATGTCAAGACACATGCCTATGTTTCTGTGATTTTCTAGCACCACACCTCAGATGAGCTGTAAGTGACTAAAGAAGAAGTACAGTTGTCACTGTACTAACAACTAGTTCACATTCATGGCTCCTGCTTCCCTAGACCCAGTAGAGTGGGTTCTTCTTATGGGATTCCACCAACGCAGGCCAGTCTAAGAAACAGCGGAGGGGCCGAGGGGGAGGCCGATGTTATTAAGAACGTGATGAGAGGTGAGAAATGCAGGAATATGCAGTGCGAGGGGAGGAAGAAGGGTGTGATGGGGTTGAATGGAATTGTCTGAGGTGAGAGATGCAAACGGGTGTTGGAAGTTGGCCCTTTATGTACGCCCCATTCCCCCTTGTCTGTCTCCAGCAATGGAACAGGTTAACGCCACTCCTACAGACCTGCGTTGCTGTGCTGATTTAAAAAAGTGTGTAAATGTATGTATAAGTGTGTGTGTGTGAGTGAGTAAGAGCGGGTGCATAGAGGGGAGGCAGGAGTGTAAATGGAATTTGTGCAGCAAACAGCTGGACTAGTTTATTTAAGCACAGGCAGGCCATAGCGACTGACCCCAGAATGACTTGGAGAGAGGAGGAGCCAGGCTGGACTTTTATGACTTTAGGTCGAGATGAGATGCTCGTATTTATGAAATTTGCCTTGAGGCATGCCAACATGTGAATTACTAATTACTTAAGTAAATGGATCTCCAGAGCAGATAATGATAATAAAGTTGGTTTCACCAGAGGGGTTTTATTGCATGATTAGCTAGTTGAATTATAGCAGTTAGCATGTTAACCGGTGTGGGGGAAGCTACTTCAAAAAATGTAGTGCCAAGCTACAAACTACACATTATTTTGAAATTGTTAAATTACAGTTGAGCTTTAATTTTGAAAAAGTAGTTATTTACATTACAAGCTAACAAAACAAACTACACTGTAGCTAATTAGGGAAGCAATCTAATTTAAAATGTATACCTATTTAATGATACAATTTAAAATTAAATTTTTAAGTGTAATTTAATTTATATAATTTAAAACTGGCACAAAACTGAATTAATCTGAATGAGTGTTTCTGAATGAATTAACATATCAATTAGGGTGACAGCATTAAATTGAACCTATAAATTCATAGCCAAAAACCAGAAAGCACACCAATTTAAACTGTGTTTCCATAGTAATGAACATAAGCTTTCATGAAATATTTTGCTTCATATTTAAATATTAAAGAATACCTAAAATGCCACACAGGGACTCAAATATTTATTTATTTATTTATTTATTTTAGATAGAACAAATCAATGAATATTACTTTATGCATGAATATTACTTAGTTTGATGTGTGTGCACAATACAGTGCAACATTGAAAATGGCAATGTAGCATTGTCACAAAGCAGCTTGTAACTGGAGAACTACAATATTTTTAAAACATTTGAGCTACTGTCACACTACTAAAATGTAGTATGTAGCTATTTTTAGCCAGTTACGTCCCAACACAGAGTTAGCACAATGACTAAATTGATCATTTTAACTGATAATTATCTTAAAACCATAACATCTTTTATATCTTTTCTTTTAATGCATATTTTTACTGAAGATTCCTGTAGAGCCACAGATGCAGATCCGAATCATCAGATCATTCTATTCCATCGGTATTACTGATATGCCTGTTTGTGGGTTTTTAATATACATGTAAATGTAGCTGAGTGTGTTGAAATGCGATTTCATGAGTGAATTTGGTCCTCCGTAGTCATGCATGCGCCCCCCTCACACAGTTTACATCTGAGAGAGAGGGAATGAGCGAACGAAGGGGGCATTTCTTAGAAAAATGACATACTTCATATGCATTTAGATAGACATACTGAAATATAACCTTTTGTATCTTCAATCTGGATCTTTCCAGCAACGCTTATTAAATTATTCCCTAATTGGTCACGCAACAAAGGCAGCTGATGAAAAAGACAATTTCTTGCTTTTAATTGGCCATTTCACGTGCCGTTCGTGCTACACCTGTGCGTTTGTAATGAGAGTGGGATATTAGCAGAGGACCTGGCAGACCCGACAGAGATCAGATCAACTGTCAGTAAAAGCGGGAATGAGCAATAGTGCTCCAACAGTTACGAAACACACATGCGCTAACAGAATGAGAAGAACCAAGCCTCCGTCCAGGTTCATTTGGCTCATAAACACTCTCATTTCAGTCTTTTTTCTCATCCTTTTAGTAAAGCTGTGTATATTTAACCCTCCTCTTTTTACCCTACTTTGGAGGTGCCACTAGTGACGTTTTGCTTTAAAATAGCCCCCCATTGTCCCAAGCTGGGCTGAATAGTTGGCTTCATTGTGTGCCTATGGGAAGTAGAAACTGAACAGGCCATAAACGCAGTCCTTTAGCGCGGAGAGGTCGCGTAAAGGTGAACTTTTACTCCTAATGGAGGCTCCAGCTTTAGCCTGGCCCGTATGGTTCTCTGCTCCTTTTGATTGCCTTCTTAACCGTCAGCGCCAGGGCGTCCGCCTGGCTCACAGAACAGAGCATGACCATTCTTTCTCTTTTTCCTCACACTCCTAAACCCCCTCCCTCACCCTCACCACCTCTCCATCCCCCTGCCTTGTATTGTGTAGCACTTGTCCTTTGTTCCAGCTTTTGGCGCATCTGGCCTTAGATATAAGAAGGAATGAGAGAGGAAGCTTAAGATACCTTTTTAAAAAAAAGAAAGAATGAACAGCCATTTCCACAATTTGAAAAAAAAAAGTGAGCGGAAAAAAGGCAGAGGGAGAGCGAGTGAGCGAGGGAGGAAAATCCAAACGGCAGAGGTCAGCAGATAGACAACAGTGCCCCCCCCTTTGACCCCAGCCTGAGATGAAGGCAGTAAAAGGAATGCCTAGTCTGAGACTCCCCCTGCTCTCCAGCCCGCTGCTGGTGATAAAACTCCAGACATTCTCTCATTTGATGGTGCACTGCCATGTCAGTACATTCCTCCCCTGATCTTTTTTTTAAGCTTTTAAGGTGATATCGTAGAGTGATATTGGTGATATGAGAAAGTTGTGATCTCTGGTCAAATAAATATAAAGAAAAAAAAAATTCAAGTTTTACACCATGAGAGACAATTTATTACAGTAATATTACCATGGGTACGCATGAAGAGTGCCTTAAAATCCCATTAATCATGGTATGGATGGATGGCTCACTTAAAAAAAAAAACGCTATTGTTCAATAGTTACATTTATTTAAAAAATAGTTCAATTTATATAATAATAATTATATTGTGAATATTAATTATATCTATAGTAATATAGTTAATTATACAAACTGCAAGTTGTTTACATTTGCATTTTCCAATGGCTTAAACAGTCAAAATTTAGAGTTGGAACGATCCGTTTTATAATTAATAAAGAAGAAGCTTAGCAGATGCCTATGTGAACATTTCTTTGTCTGTTAGTCCTGCTCTTTCTCTTTATCTCTCCCTTTCTCTCTTTCTCTCGCTCTCTCCCTACACCCCAAGGTCTCCTCCCTTGCTTTTCTCAGCCTGAAAAGAGTAGCGGGGCTATTGTTTCCTTAAAAGTCTACTAATTCCCCCCTCAAACGTTAAAATGGAAGTGTCCAACTGTGGTAACAGCAGGAGGACATAAATCAAGTTGGAACCCCTGAGCATGGTCTCCTGGAGGTGACCAGGGTCACAGGGTCACTAGAGGGGATTTAGGCACAACAAGGTCAGAGCACTCCGATGTATGGTGCAAAGAGGCTGGGGGTCAGAAGCTACAGGGACCAAATATGTTTTTGTCACAAATGTTATGCACAATACGCAGAATAGCAGAGCAGCCTGTTCTTTTTGGCGGGGGAAAAAAACTCCTCATTGAACCCACAGTTTCATTATTCTCCCTCTAGGGAGACAGAAGGAAAAAGAAAACATGGCTTGTACTTGTGTTCTTTGACAATGCAACACTTTACGTTAGCAAACATTTCCTAAACACATTAATTCCTGTGGTGCCTATCAACTGCGTTACATCTTGCATCAGGGTTTGAATGGTTCAGTGGTTTAAAATAAAGTTGTTAAAAAAGAACTGCATACATAGAGGAAAACACCACTTTCTTCAAAGTGCTATTGTGCACTTCACTTAGTAGGCAATATATATTAAGCTAGCACAAGTTTGTACAAGTCGTAAGCTTTGTGAACATTTCTGTGTTATGGGACAACTCTACAACACTCCCACTGGAGTACTAGAGGATTAGAGAAAAAAAATCCCTCAATTACCCCTCTGATTAGCTATCTGGGCTGATCTGGACAGCAGCAGGCTTGGACATGACTGTGTTTACAGAAAAAGATAACAAAAACTCCAGTATATTTTAAATTAATATATTGCATCTTGTTTTTTTACAGGTTCATTAACGCAAGAAGAAGAATAGTGCAGCCCATGATCGACCAGTCCAACCGAGCAGGCAAGTCCCCCATAGTTTCTGTATTCAAGTCCCACAGGCGAAAGCCCCCTGCAAGCCATGCACCCGGAGGCCCACCTGCCGGTAAATACTTAGCCCAGCCTGGATGTCAACAATGATTGACCACTAAAATCCATCCAATTAACCCAAAGCACTAATCATGCTGACTTGGGCACTATATAACCCAGTGACGAAGAGAAGCGAGCAAACACGTACGATGGATTAAAGTATTGAAACAATAACTACAACTGGATCTTCTCTATCCAACTTATTATACTAGAGAACAGTGGAGAGTTGTTCGGTCAAGTACAGAGGATATTAATCTTCTTTTTTTAACTTTATATTTTATTTTTGAATTGGCCATGTTTGCCTCCCAGCTAAGTTCTTCCTGTTAGTGAACAGTGCCCCTGGTGCATGGCTTGTTGTGGACTGCTGTAAATTTTATTACCTGTAATAGGGTTCAGGGGGCAGGGTAGCATTAGGGACTCAGAAAAGTTCAAAGGCATTCATTGGGGTTGAGTTGTTTTTCTTTGACCAAATAACCCCCCAACATACACACACACTTTGAAAAGCGTGAACTCTCGGTAAGTACATCTCAATTAGCTTGTGTGGGGGAAAAAAGATAACTTTGATTTCCCTTAATTTTTTTGGGTTGTCTAAAAATGTTTCCTGTATTACAGAATATAGGCTTAGCTCTTTGTTCCCAGTACTTAAGCTTCATTGGGCATGTTCTGTCAAGTGTTTTATCTCTCATGAAACCCAAAGAAACTGTGTGAAATGCCTAAGTCTGCATGTGTGTTAACAGATGATGTTTCCCCTGCTACTTAAACTTAATTAAAAGCACTAATTGACCACTGTTCGTTTCCCCCATATTCCCTCACCATGCCCTCCTGCAGTAAGTCAAGGAGCTCCCTACAACCCAGATGGTCAACCCATGGGAGGCTTCGTGATGGACGGCCAGCAGCACATGGGAATCAGACCACCTGGTAAGACCTTGGCGTGTCTTCTCCTCTGACATCTCCCACCTTCCCACAAGCCCCCTCCTTCTCTTCCGCACTACCTCCTTTCTCAGTCTGATTCTAAGACCCTTGGTTTGCACAGGTGTGGTCTAATGCATGACACCCCTTTGTCCTTTCATGTTTCCTTTCTGAGACCTTTTCTTTCTAATACCCATCTTCCCAGAATTTGCTCTTCTCTCTGAATCTAAGCCTCTTCCAACCTGTGTAACTGGTCACTGTTGCTAACCACTCATCCCCTCCCACCTCACCACTTAAGCTGCAGGATTTATCCAAAGCCAGGCTTCCTTCCAACCTTTAGCCTTTGAATGCATTATTTACTTGTTTGTTTACTTATATTGTCTTATTTGTACCATATGGTGTTCTTCTCTTTTCTTTTAATAAATGGGGAATTGTGCTTTTGTTTCTTGACCTCCTGTCTCTGAGCCGTGGTCTGTTTATTTTCTCATCTTTCGGCATCTTCTTCGATTGTTTTCTCTCCTTCTAGGGCCTATGAGTGGGATGGGCATGAATATGGGCATGGAGGGACAGTGGCACTACATGTAACCTTCTAGTTAACCAATCGCAAAGCAATGGGGGAAGTAAGTACAAAAGCAGGGTCATCAAGCATCTGTAATTTCTGACATGTTTTCAGCGATTAGTTTTGCTTTTATGAAATGGGAGAAACAAAAATGTCTCTTTTCCTCCAGACAACAAGCTGCTTTCTCCTGCTTACCAATACTAATATTTCCTGTACTTGTGGGTGACAAGCTCAGATCAAGAGTTTGTGTGCTTGTGTACGTGTGCGACCTGTGCTGCCCTTTCTTACTTCTGAACATTTTTGGCCATGTTACTAAACAGCGCATAGAGTCATATATAAAAAGGGGAAATGAGTGTGGGTGAAAGAGAAAGAGAGAGAGAGAGCAGGAGGAGGAGGAATAGCTGTGTGGGGAAAGAGGCAAATGGAGGGTGGGGGGATTGAGAGTTTTGGTCGGAGAAGGGGAGGGGTGTGTAACCATAGCAACAGACTGATTGGCAAAATGTAAGCAGTCTGGAGCAGTGCAAGGAGAGAAAAGTGCATGTCCCCAAAGTGTCATAAATCTGTCTCCCTACAGTTGATGCATGAGTTACATTTATACAGCAACCTGCGAGGCAACGCACAAAGAATCGCTCTCTCACCCTGCAGCCAAATACATAGCCACACATTTGGAAATTATGTCAGTCTTGCATGGAATGTTTTAGGTGGAGCTGCTTCTATCGACCCTGGCTTGGTCCACTATTTTCTTGTCTGTCTTTCCTAATAGGATTACTAATGGCAAAGGCAGGGGAGATGAAGGAGTGCAAAATGGAGGTGTGCACAGCAGGGTACACAGCTTAGTCCAGCCTAATTGACTATATCCAAATTAAATATGCCATCAAAAGCGGTGTGACAAATGGATTTGACTTATTCGGTATACAAACATAGCGATCATTAATGCAGCCAAGCACAGAATACCTCTGTTGTCAAAGAGACTCTCTACCTCACTGTCTTTAACCTGAGAGACATGGGCTGATAACACAACCTCTGTGCTTTAAAACGTCACGTCCCTGCTTTGTGTGCGTATCTAAACACTGAAAGTGTTTCCCGGTGTCCAAATGGCTGCTTACAGCAGCTGCCATAGTTCCCAGAAGAGACGAGAGAAACCTGCTTTAAACAGCCTCAATTTGCTTGCCGAATTCTGTAATTGGACCGCGTGTGGAATCTTAGATGAGATGGGTTGAGGGGAAAAAGAGAGCGAGCGAGAGGGGGAAATGAGGAAAGAAAAGGAGGCAGAGTGTGACAGAAATATGTCGCCATGGTGAAGAATGCCTGGTCTTTACGGCTTCATCGCTAACATTTCCTAGCTTGTCTAATTTAAATATTGTTACTATAGTTTCTAGGTCAATTAAATGTAAGTGATGTGTTTTATACTTCGCGACCAATTAAATGAATAGGTTATTACAAAAAACGTCATCTTATTTGATTAAGAGACCAAGGCTTCATTATATTTTATAAGCAATTTTCATTAGTTGAGGAATTCTCCTCAAGGCGAGATTAAGCAGATATTTGCTGGGAAGTCCCAAGACCTGAAATTAAGGTGTTCCAAGCAGTCACACTGCAACATTACTTAAAACCAAAGCCAATTAAACCTACTTAGCAAAGCGTTATGCTTTCTGCCCATGACGATTATAGAGCTTATAGCTCTCCGAAACAATACACCTGTCAGCGTTGATAAAGCCTAGCTACTCAAGCAGAAGAGGGCAAGCCTTTGAGTCAGCCTCTAACCCCCCTATGTTCAATCCAGGAGACCCTACCATGGGAGGACAATTCATGGACATCCATGCCCAGTAATTTACTAAAACGGATTCTGTAAATGACTGCAATGGATAGACGAGGAGCTGCGATTGGTTTTTCTGGGGCTTGCCAAGAACCGATTACATACCGACTTGTTACCGAGACTGAGGAGCTTGCATCTTGGCTATAGATTCGGACCAAGAAAAAAAAGCCCGATATCTGTATACTATGGGACACTTTAAAAGGAGGTGCCCTTTGCTTAGACACAAAAAGAGAGCGAGAGAGAAAGAAAGATTGAATTTATTACTATATCAGCCTCTAAAGGGGAGGGATGAGGACATACTGTATACTGTTGTAAAATTGCATTGGACTTTCATAAGAACTGGGAAAAAAGTATTGTAAATGCTATCGTATTGTTCTGCATATTATGTTGTCTCTAATAGATTTTTTTTAAAAAGGATGTGAACTTTTTTTTCTTTTCACACTATGTGTGTGCCATCTCCATAGACTTTTGGCCTCCTCCATAAATCACTTTGCGTTTAAACGAGAAAAAAATATATGTGAATAAATCAATAATTCATTGAATACTTGTTTGCCAGGCCATTTTTTGTTCTGCGGGAGGGCGGATTTCCCATGACCCATCATGGCCTTAGGAAGAAACTGAGTGCTATCCACCTGTCTGAGCCACATCCTCCTGCCTTTCAGGAGGCCTCCATTTTGCATTCCCAATTTGTACATCATAATGGAACTGCCCCCAAATCAAATTATTTTCACTTACCTTTACTGGACGTGTGAGAGGCTGAATGTGAAGAACAAGCATGTGTGAGTGTGAGTGTGAGTGTGTGTGTGTGTGTGTGTGTGTAAAGCCAACCCATCAAACTTTCAGCATGATAAAGCCTAGCTACTCAAGCAGAAGAGGGCAAGCCTTTGATTAGCGAGGGAACGACTGTTTTATGACCATTTCCCCCGTACCGTTTTTTGCGTTTCGTCAACAAAATTAGCCAAGGGTGGCCAAATTTTTTTCATTTTAATTTCAAGACAATAGTGAGAGCAGAGAGCATTAATTATGGGCATATGGACAAAAATGTCGCCCTCCCCGTCCATACTTGAACGCAGCTGGTATGCTTTGGTGAGCTGGAAGCTCTGCTGGAGACTCCTTTGTATGAAATTTCATTCCTCCCATTCATTAAGCAGAAGTTTGTTAACCTTTTGCAGGGTCAAGTTACCCATTTTTCCGCTCTGAACTTTTACTTTTAAGTGGGGAAAGGGTCTTCGGGGATTTGGCTCCTGTATTGTCCATGTCAAACATCCCCTGTCGATTCGGTCCCATGACACCTCTGAAAATAGACAGGCAAGGAACTCAATATATTGATTGACTTATTAAGTGAAAAACCACATTTGCAACGTCTGCCCTTTTCACATCCAAGCATTGCTTTTCTGATAGACTGGATGTTTTCCTTCCTCACCAAACAACGTGTTCAAGGATTGAAATCAAATACAGTTGATGACCCCTCAAAAGCTTGGGTCAGTCCTTTAGTGGTAAATAATTGCAGGGGCATACAGATTACCGCTTCAGTGCTAGTGCAAAACACCAACCATTATATATGCCATTCTGAAGCTGAAACCTAAAGACCTACAACCAGGGCAATAACAAAAGAGCTGTTTTGTTTTTGTTTTTAACTTGAGGTTGATTTGTTGCTTTGTATTGCCGCTGTCACAGGGTTAGTGGCCTTTCTGCTCGTGGCACGTGCACGCACCCAGGTGAGGCCTCTCAAGTGACAGCCTTTGTAAATTTTCACCTTTCGTCTTTAATTTAAGCACAATGGTGGCGTTTCTCTGAGGGGCTCTCGGAGTGAGCCACAGACCTTTGCTCATTGTGTTTAAAGTGAGATAAGTGAGGGGAGAACGTTGAATAAAGGCATGGCTTATTTTACCTCATTTGTCATTGTTGTGGCTTCCTCTGGCATAAGGACTTGACTCGTGGACACACAGCAGTTCATTTCCACCTATGTGCCATTTAGTGTTAGACTTTCATTTATATAATTTCGAAAGTACAACCTTTACTAGCATGTGATTAAAAAGCTAGAAGTTGATTTATGGATGAAAAGTTGTTGTAAAAATTATGTAAAAAAAAAAAATAATAAAGTCAATGCCTTTTAGAATATAAACACATTATAGTCACGGTTATCCAGTGGGGAGCCAATTATATAGATTTCATCTCAGCATTGTTCTCTGAGATGAATATAATATTAGCAAATTAAGCCTAATAACAGCTACATATCGACCTTCTGGTTGACCTTAGTGAAGGACAATCTTCCGGTTGACTAGTCGGGTATGAATGTGGCGGATTCCAGACCTGATGGATACGACACTGAGTACAGATCCCTGGTGCAAGCAGCAGTAAAGTGCTATGTTCAGGCCAGTAAGTTAGTCCCTAGAGAGCCTCCCTCTCCCACTACACGGATTCCTCTTCTAGTCTCTTCCCATTCATTACAGAGGAAAGTCCTCTCTCAAAGGCTTCTCTTACAACCACATGACTCATATGCTTTCTGGTGCTGTGATTGTAGTCACTTCCTTGTAAAGGAAACGATTGGTTTGATGACCTTCCAATATAATATATATATAT
>NW_015641295.1:586537-588597 GCF_001515625.1 Sinocyclocheilus rhinocerous
AGTGTGAGTGTGAGTGTGTGTGTGTGTGTGTGTGTGTAAAGCCAACCCATCAAACTTTCACGTTTAAGTTATAAATGGGATTTGGGATACATATATGCTTTTGATTAAGCAAACCTGTTTTTGGGATATTGGTTTAACGTGTTGCTATCACTTGTTTGAACTTTGAAGAGTTTATGTATGCATTGTAAATGAATAAATTTTGTGTAAAAAGAGGGGGAACTATTTTTCATATATCTGTGGTTTCCAGGCCTGGTTTGATTTTACATAGGACTGGTTCATTATATGAGGCTGTTTACTGACCCAAACATTCAGGTTTTGTATGGCTGTCATTCACAAAATACTACAAATCCTTTAAATATTTTGGGTAACTTAATTCCACAATGTTTTCAGATACCAAATAACAGCGTGGTTCTCTGTTTCTCATTAACACATTTTGATGAACCTAATATTTATATCATTATCCAACATAACTAACCTTTTTTTAAATATCTTTAAAAAAAATCTAAATTGTTCTATTATTCATTAGCCAATGTTCACTTTACTTTGATTTGCAGGTTTTTTTCTTGTTAATTTTAATAACATGCATTACATGCTTTTGCCGCCCTTATAATGAATCCAAAATTAAACCTCCTGATCTAATTCTCCAAATTATTAACTAGGTGTTCAAATTTGAGATATCAAGACCATAAACCTAGATCTCATGTAGGTGTTTAAATCAAATTCTATGAGTCTATAAGCCACTTACAGATTGTAATTTGAGAGTTTTATAAACTAGACCTACATGTTTATCCCATCTAAAATTCTTGGGTCACACCTTTCAGCAGTGTCCACAGAGTAATTAAATTCTGAGTAACACAAATGAACAGGAAGTTATTATTTTATGAGTTGCGTGTAATTGCAATTGTTTGTTGTAGGCTAATTAATTATAATAACGCAATGTGAATTACAAGAAAACACTGAGTGGTAACATGGTCTGAAACACGAGGCTCTAAATGCACAAGATGAGTCCAACTATAAGAAAAGGACAGCATATATCACATATATAGAGAAAGAACATGTTGCAAGCAGATTGAAATGTTTGTCTAAATGCTGCATATTCAACTTTCTCTCGTACGTCTGCTAATGTGCAACAAATGTGCGGCCCGTTCGAAGGAGGGCTAGATGAGGTGGAGGGACGGATAAAAGAAGAATTATCCCCCGTTTAGCATTAAAATTCATTTAGATAAAATTGCCACAAACACTTAAATGGGAAGATTAGTTCCCGCTCACGCCTTATTTCACTCAGTCAATGGCTCCGTCAAGAGCGCTTGAAACGGCATTATCCAGACGACGACAGTTTCTAAACTACCGGCTAATACCGAGCGCTTAAATAATTCTAAATCAGACACAACTAATCGAAATGTATGTTTACGATGGATTCGATACGACCACGACATGGAAACGTGGTATATTCTTGGGTGAATGCTGGAAAAACTTACCCATCTTAAAACTAAATGGGTGATGCCAGGTTAAACTACACTCCCATAATAAATCAATAAGTTCCCTTTCTTAAACCCGTCCCTCGGTTTTCTATCGCCATTGTATTTTTATTACCTTTTCTTCTGAATGTTTTGCTCTCAAGCAACGCGGAACACAGGCGACGTTTTAATGACACCGTTTCAGCTCCTCAGATTTGAATTATTCAACCGTTCGCCATTCGGTGCTCTGGAGACACGGGCGGAGATAAATCCCATGTTTGACTGCCATCTTTAGGGGATCTGGGAAACTGTCCTTAAGGGGCATGTATATTTTATATCTTGAAATTTACGCAGATATTTATTATGGACTGAAATAGTAAAGTAGCCTACTAAAATGCATACAAATTTTGATAATTGTGTGTAAAAATAATAACAACAAGCCTAAAAATAAATAGGCTAATTAAAGTGTTTTGGTGTTTTTGTCATGCTTTATATATTAGGCCTAATGTGTTCATGTTATCAGCTGCTAATGTTAATGAACAATAGGCTATATAACCTATGTCGTATTTTTTTTTTTTTTTTTTTTTTTTAAAAAACCCCTTT
>NW_015641295.1:588843-591907 GCF_001515625.1 Sinocyclocheilus rhinocerous
TTTTTTTTTTTTTTTTTTTGAAGAACCCATTGTTTATTGTTTTTGCTGTTGTAATTAACTATTTTAATGCGTGGGCTAATGTGTAACAATAATAGGCTACGTGTAATAAAGCATTGCGTGTATTTTTATACTGCCAATGCACAGCTAAACCTTTTATCAAATCTATGTAGTTTAATAAAGATATCAGGAATCATGCCTACATACTGTACAAAACATTAGAAAGATCGGTTCTCTGTTAGTTCTTCTGTTAGTTCCCTGAGTAGGTAGCCTAAGTTCCTTAATGAGCGTTTCGTGACTGTTGCAAATGAACATGATTATTGATTTTCTTCATTTATCTGCAGTAAAAGACATATAAGGACGACGCCTTTTCCATCTGTTGTTTAAGAAGAAAGAAGAAAGCTTTTGTCTGGCTTTGACCACATACTGAACTCTGTGAGTAATGACTGAAAGAAATTTGTTCCATAAGCACAGAGGTGCCCAAACAGGACTTTCTGCCTCCCATAAAGAGCAGCATGGGCTGTGCTGTTGCATGTTTCTGTCATCTGTACTCTGTATTCAAGTCGTTTTGCTTCAATTTGAAAACTTTCACAAAGGGTCATGTGTCTTCGCAGCACGCCGCGGCAGATGCAAATGTGGTCCACTCTCCATTCACTGGTCATATTTTAGAGGGTTATGTCCACTCCGTGAAGTGTGTGTGTGTGTATATATACGTATATATATATATACGTGTGTGTGTGTGTGTGTGTGTGTTAAAGGGAAATAACGTGTTTTTGTGTAATCTCGTGGAAGCAAACAGCATAAAAATAATGAACAATTAAGTCACATAATTCGACTAAATTCTAACATGTTTACGTGGATTAAAAGACATATCGCGTGCAATAACAGCACAACATAAAACTAAGTAACAATGTTTGGAATAGACTGTTTATGAGGACTCAAGGCAAGAATATTTACTTATTGTTTGTGCTAGAACAGACCCGAAAAATATATTTTGTGTGTGTGTTTGTGTTTGTGTTTGTGTCAGTGATTGATTTTTCATTTATTTATTGTTTTATTTTAATTTTTTAATAGGCTACTATTTTATTTTAATTCTGCAAAAAACAAACAAACAAACAAACAAAAAAATTTCATTTACATTTAGGCTACATACTCCCACAATGTATTACTTATTGTATACAACAACAATATTAAAATCACTGTACACTTACAAATAGGCTATATGTCAGAACAGACACTGTAGACCATATGCTTTTAGTGGAAGGTGCTAGAATATAAACAACTGAAGTTATTTGGAATCGTCATTTTACAGCATCGCAAGCACTTATGCAATTGCAAACAATGCGAGAATTAAAGTGTTTTAATATCCTAAGCAACATTTCAGCTAATATATTTAGCATTCATTTTATTTTTTACAGCTTATATGTAAAGTAAATAGCCTATATGTCACCTTTTTCGCTTTGTCTTGTATTTTCTTGTTTGTTTCGAAGAACTCAGAAGACACATGAATGCACATTTCGGCAATCACACCAGGCCAACTTCAAAACAAATAAAACATAGCCTAAATAAATGAATATAAACAGCCAGGTCGATTTATATAAAATTGAAAGACCAATAAAAAGACGGAATTGTGAGAAACCGATGCCTGATATGTCTGTATAAAAGTGCAATTTTGTTTCACTAAGGTCGCAAGCGTGTTACCACATGCAATAATGTTATGTGGCAGCTGGTGGACTACTAGAGAGAAGTCTGGAGTGAAGAGATGGAGTGTCCAAAACTGCAGGGCCATTTTGGAAGTCATCTGTTTCCTTGGTGACTTCGCCCACCCCCTGAAAGCCCCTGGGCTCCAGGATTGTTGGAGAGAAACGCGCTATTTTAAGAAGTAGAGTCCAAAACGAAGCAGGCAAATTAAGTAATAATATCGTGTTTCAGCTTTCAGAGGGAGGTTGATAAGCCTACGAATCAGACAAATGCGCCCATTTCCGTGAAGGACGGACAACACGAGCATTCCCACTGATGCAGCAACACATTAAGAGAAATTAGAATGGCTTATCGTATCTCTATAAAGACAGCAAAGCATTGAAGTAGTAAATAAATAAACGAATATTATAACATAAAATGCGATTCATAATTTTAAATAAAAAGTCAGTGAACACCAAATGCCTTGTAAAAATAAATAAATTAAATAGGCTATGCATGTTCTTTTTTTTTTAATTTTCAATAATTTTTAAGCTACTGTCATTATGTTTTGTTAAGTGTTTTGAATTGCGGCAACAACACTGAAAATATACGATATATATATATTTATATATGTATATATATATGTAAATATATATATATATATATATATATATATTTATTTTTTTTTGTATATTTTTTGGATTGTTGGAGAGAAACGCGCTATTTTCTGCACTGTCATCTATCACTGTCACCACGTAATGATTCCCTCGCAGCTCCTTATTGATGTTTGTAATTGCATTATCTCATGAGGGGGTGATCAATGAAAGCGGGCTGCATTCGGGGGCCAGAGGATGCAGGATTGCTTTATTGTCCGTTCAATTCAGTAAGCGCTTATTATAAAGCTTCGTACTCCACAATTAAAGAATATACTCAGCAGCATCATTTCTCCGCTCTCTTTTATGTTATGAGGTATTATGTTTCGCTTACAATAACCACTTATGTTCTCTCTTCGCTTTGATCCCGGTGAGACAGTGAAGTACGATGCATCTGCTGTTAGGGGCGAAAGATAAACGCAACACACATTCAAAGAGCAGAACTAAAAGAACCTATCAAGTTATGAGAACTTTTGCACGATCACGGAAGTAAAGTAATACAGTATTTTACAAATAGCAACGTACACATAAGCTAAACAAACATAGACACAGACTTCATATAGGATAATTAAAGGCTATTAATTGCATACAGAACTAAACCTATCAAGTTATGAGAACTTTTGCACGATCACGGAAGTAAAGTAATACAGTATTTTACAAATAGCAACGTACACATAAGCTAAACAAACATAGACACAGACTTCATATAGGATAATTAAAGGCTATTAATTAAT
>NW_015641295.1:600343-602991 GCF_001515625.1 Sinocyclocheilus rhinocerous
TCTGACATCACTTAATTAATAATAATGTTCATCGCAATATGCAGATACCCCTTCGTGAGGAGATTAATCACAATGGCAAAATTAGAAATAATTATGTAAAGGGAATTAAGAGTGTTACTATGCAATTGCATTATGCAAAGCAATGCATGTAGAAAAAACTAATCTTGTAACGAAAACAAAATTCGTATTATTAATTCCATTCTAAGTATGTATAAAACCAAAGACGTCTTAAGTCTAAAGAGAAACGTTTGATACAGTAGAAAATCCCTGTGTGTCACATGACTGGGAACCGAAGGTGAAAAGGTCACGACTGCTTTAGGTAAATATGTGAGCTGCAAGTTGAGACAAGGCAGAGAGTCACAAATTCCACTCGCATAGCAGAAGAGTGATAAACCTCTGACCCGAGGCCAGTGGCCTCCTCATTTATTTATTTTCGGAGCCTGTAATTCGGTCTATGGGAACGTTTCTTTTTGATGTGCCAGTTTTGCTGCAAGAATCTGATGGACAACGAGCCAAGCATGGCAAAAAAACCGATACATCAAAATGAACCATTCAATATTACAGTTCTGAATTACAGTAGCCTATATAATAGCTTTCTTTTCAGTTTGAATACCCTACATTATGGTAAAAACTAAAAAGTTAATCAGTGTATTAAAATACCGGCGGATTTAATTATCAAAATGTGTGAAAATAATGACAATGTGCAACATTTTCATTAATAATAATAACTTTCATCAATTAAACACGAACCAGAATTAAGCTGTGATTATCAGGCAATGTGCATAAATAGATCATGGTTAGATTTAGATTTGGGAATGTTCATGAATCTGAAGATGTTAAAATGTTTACCATAATGGGGAGAGTTGGAAAATAATTCTAACAATGTATGTAGGTGAATGAAAAATAAGAATGTGTGAGATAATAATAATAATAATAATAATAAAGTGTGTCAAGCCTATGGAATCTGTATTCTATTTTCGTTGGTTTCATGCATATTTTAAAATAAATGTGTACTATTTAGCATATACTATGTAAAAAAAAAATATAATAATAATAATAATAATAAAAAGTGGTGTTACCATAATAATAAAAAGGACTAAACTAATCTTGTACCTTTGATAAACTTGGGTCTATACATCCATTATTACTACAAAGTTTTCTAATATTTTTTTTCAAGGTAAAAACACATACAGTATAATGATCATTAATGGTTTACTTGTGATTAGTCCAGTTGACCTGAACGTTTTATTATTTCGGAGTTGCGTGTTTTCACTTTCCCTCCCTGAAGTCGTAGTGCGTGAATCAGACACAGATACTTTGTTATTGTTGCAGTGAGGAAGCACGCGCAAATCCACAGGATGGTATCATAAATGTTTTCGCAATGTTCATTAAGTCAATCTAATTATAAGTTTCGGTATGCAGCTGTTTTTTTAGTTTTAATCAACGGGAGCCATTTTCACACTTTATCACTTGTAAACACCGTGCAAGCGCGGGGAAACTATTATTTAGAGAGAATGCAAATTCCTCAAGGGTGAAATTGACACATTTCAACACCAGACTCTTATAAAACAATCATAAACATGAACGTTTATATTTCTTTGTGCAGCTTCGAATCATTGACATGCAACAAAGACTGTACAATCTTATTATAACCTTTTCAAGTTGTTATTATCTTTATAGCAGACCTTTTTTAGCATGACTGACAGTGCTCATTCATTATATACACATTCTGTCATTGCAGAGGCATCAGAATAGATTATCCTGCTGGCTGGTTCATTTGAAAATCTTTATATTTATCCATTTATTCATCTGTTTTGTTTTCAGTCGTCTCTCAGTGTAAGCTTATGGGTACAGGCCGTATATTTTGTCTGACTGTGAATCTGGCGTTAGACCATGTGACAGGCCACAAGTTTATACCAGTAGGACTTTTTATTTTACACAAGCATTTTAAGGCGCAGCCATTCAGGCAACACAGGGATGGGCACTTGGCTGGATTACTAACTTAGCTGCCATGGTGTCATGATGCCAAAATACTGGCATCATCACACACAACTGGGAGCAGCTGGGGGAAAAAATGAATAAGAATATTCTGGAGTAAGAGAGTAATACGAATATACTTTGGAACACTTGAAATAACCTGCTTGTATGTCTTTTATGTGAAGAAAGTGACCCGGTTACAGTAAGAGAAGCTTCCAGAGGTCTAAATCCTGAACTTGCATAACCCAAAGCAACGCTTTCTGCTGTGTAGTTTATGGTCCATAGACAGTTTATAAAGAGCAATGTAGTCTATCAGACTGGCTGACTGCCTCAAGAGATTCAGTTAGAACGAATGTACTCACTCTGCTGTGGAGGTTTTCAGGTAACAGCGGGAAGCCCATCGGCTACTTACCCTAAACTAAACATTAAAAGAAGTGGAAAAGCCTCTTCTAGCCCTTTAAACTGAAAAACAGAGGAGAACATGAAAAATGGATGACATGGCCACTATATATTGTTGTTCTGCTCCTGTGGTGTTGTATTTTTTACCCATTTTTGGGCAGAAAAATAATTAAAATGGCTCTTTAGGGTACATATTTCTAAAATTAATGAATTCATTCATTTATTTTTTGATAGTGATTGATTTCCCTAAAAAAAAAAAAAAAAAAAATATA
>NW_015641295.1:603046-619578 GCF_001515625.1 Sinocyclocheilus rhinocerous
TATGCATTTTATATATTATATTATATATTTATATGTTATAAAATATGATATATTACTATATTTATGCATTGTTAAAATAATAAACACCCTGTAATTCTCCGTCCTAGTATTATTTCCCATTCCACAGTAATTAAACGTCTACCTTTGGCAATATGTTGAAAGCCCAATGAAGGATTAGCTGAAGTGTGAGTAAGAGACAAATTCATTGATGTGTGAGAGAGCTAGCAACAGAACGCCCAAATATTTGAGCTGATTCGAAGATGTGCCACCTCCGTTCCTGCAGTCCGAGCCTGTTTATGTCCAAGATAAATCTCTCTCCACTTAGATGTAAAGGAAACAAATCCATCTGATAAGGGACCCTTTGCCCTCACCCCTCGCACTTTACTTTGGACAAGGCTACACATTTAGCATAAAAGCTTTTAGTGCGCCGTGCCACAGTCGAGGCAGGCTATTGTTAGGCCTTGTGATGGATTAGCCTGAGATCCAACTAAGAATGTTAGTGTTACACGCTATAACATTTTTGAATTTATTCGAGTTTGTATAAGCAGGGTCAGCGACACTAAATGGGATGTCAATGGGTAAAACACAACACGGAGATAAATAATAAGCACTTTAAATGAGTAACTTGAGTTGCACCTCCGCAGATCCGGATAAAAGCATTATTTGAAGTGAAGGGTGTTGGCTTAGGGGTTAGAAGGACAGGCAAACCGGTCTAATGCCGCCAGGTGTTTTTGCCTGGATTTTACATTAAAAGCAACATCCATCAGCCTGAGTCATGTTTTATTTTATTTTCATCTTTGTTCGAGATTTATGTGGTGCTCTGACGTTGCATTAAAAATTGCTTTCTCTTCCCTGACTGTGTTATCATTCGTCTTCATCAGTTTCACCTGTGAGTTGTGCTAATTTCCTATACATGGTAAAAGGACACCAATATTTGTACACTTTAAGTGTACCACATTATGATATCATGAGCATTTCATGCCAGTGCTCGTAGTCTTTGTGGTGTAGGTTTTCTTTTCCATTGCACGATCCACATTATGGAAAATACAGGCTTAGAAGCCTTTTTTCAGAAACATTTTAAGAAATGTAACTAGACGGATGCATTGTAACCTTAGGCAAAAACATGTAGAAAAGAACATTATAATATAAAAATTTGAATTGAAATGTCTCCCTTGCTGTCTCTCTCCCCTTCTCTTGTTGTGATGGTGTCCATCTCCACTCTTGGGATAACAGACCTTGATTTTTCACTTACAGCAGCAGTTCAGTTTACCGATGAATTGTAGCAGGGTGCTAAACTGTGTCCGGGCCACAGTCAATGTTTATGTCTATCAATCAACTGCAGTGTGCTTATGTTCTATGGTATTATGGACACAGCAACCTTAAAACATGCCAGGCGTATTCAGAGGGGTATATTTATGGCATGCTGAATTTCAGGAGCTGGAAAACTAGCACACTGGGGATGTGTGTGTGTGTGTGTGAGAGAGGGTGTTTGTTTTCTGTGAAGAAAACCTCTATTGTTTATTCTTCATTTTTACCCACTGATGATGTCGATTCTTATCTCATACAGGTTGCAGGTTTTTATGTTCTCATGAATGCATCTATCTGTTCCTCACTTATGCCAAGAGTCTTATTTTTGATTAGGTTCACCAAATTAGGTTCATGATGAAACAAACTAACAAGCAAATACTGTACACTGAACATGGTCCATATTGTTAGTATATTCTATATATATTGTATAAGTCTCCTGACGTCATCTGATAGCTTTGCAGAGGAACAGACTAAATCTGAAGTAATCATTCCCTGAAAGTCTTCCACCCCAATGAGCTGTTCGCTACTGTGACTGTGAGAACCAACTCAAACTGACTCATGAACAAATCATTCAGACTGGTTTTGTAACCTGGATCAAACAGTATATTGAATCGATCTGACTCAAGAGAACGATTCATTAATAGACGTCACAAATTATTACATTTATTACAGTTCATTTAATTCATATAAACCTTTTGCATGGCTCAAGAAGACTTACTGTTCTGACATAAATCCCCCTGACTGTTTTATAATACTTTTCACTGTGCTTTTGCATCCTTTGACCATTCATGGAAAAGAGTGACAATACAACTCTTTAAAGTTTCTCCTTTTGTGTCTCCAGGAAGAAACAGGGAAAGAAACAGGACTGGAACACTGAGAGGATGAGTACATGATGACAGGCTTTCATTATGTTCATTATTGGGTGAAGTAGTTGTTTCCATCCTTTTTATAAAACAGCAATGACGTTGAGATGCTTTTACTTTATGCTTTTTTTTTGTCATTGAACTGCACGTGAGCAAAAAGCAAACAGACACTTAATCCTGACAGAGAGAACAACTTGACATCAATTTGTCCCTAGAGGAGACAGGTCCTCTTTCTCCACACACACACAAAAATGCAAATCCCCCACCACCCTTCATTCAAAATGTTGTGCCCCAGTAATAAATCCATAACCAGGGAGCTATTTTATAAACCTAAGGCTAACCATGGTTAAAATCAAGAGACATCTTATTTATTGCAATTTCGAGACCCAATTCTGTTGCTAAAGTGCTCTCTACACATGGAATCCCCATCGTGCAGGAACTTCAGTGATTGAGAGGTTTTTTGGACTTTCGGAACCCCAAGGGAGAGGTCAGCGGGCCAGAGCACACTAGTGTGGACAGAGGGAGTTGCCCGTCCCCTAATCCCAGACTCCCTCAGAAGGAGAGGCCCAGGCCAAGGGGAGTGGGGGGGGGTCTGCTAGAGGCCCAGTCAAACACCCACCCCCCACCTTTTCCTTTTCTTCATAAGGTAAAAAAGCAGCCGAAAACCTAGGGGTGACTCAGAGGACACGGTGTCTTGTAAAACACATGCACTTAATATTAGAGCCATAAAACTTGTTAAATTAAAAGCTATTTTGGAAAATAGAAAGGGAAATATTTATGTGTCTGGCCCATGATAGAAGCCATTTTATCCTAGGGCCAAGGGTCTGCCAGGGCGCAGGTAACTACTGTCAACAAGTGAGAAACCCCGCGGTACGATTTCTCACGTGTGATATGCTCCTTTTAACAGGGCTGCACAATTCACTTGACTCAGAAAAAAAGAAAGACACGGCATAAATTAAGACGTGAGGTGACATTAAGAATTAAGAATGAGGTGAAAATACCCCTGGGCCGTTGTGTATGGTTCAGTCCTTAGAATAGGGTGAGAGACAAAACAAAAAGAGCTCTCGGTGATTGAAAAGCTGCAAAAAGCAATTATGATGTGAAAATATACAGACCTCTGGTTGTAGCCGCAGCAAACGCCATAAATCGTGCCGTGTGCTGTGTTTACACTGAGCTGACCTCACAGTGCCCGAACGGGATTGGTCGGCATTGAGGAAGCGTGACCTATATATAGTATAAAGATAAATTAAGAAAAATACAAATTAATTTATCATTTTTTTAAATTTTTAAAAAAAATCATTAATTCATTTTTATTTTACTTAATTTACCTTCTAACCTTTTGTTCACAAATGTAAATATAAAGCTAATTTTGTTTTACCTCAGCATTTTATTTTGTCACTTAGAATTCCTAAAATTCCTAATGATTGTTTTTATGATATAGAAAATGTTATTTATTTTACTTATATATCTCATACCTTTAATATGAACAATGCAATTTTCATTTTGCATGAATATGCCCCTAAATCTTTTGATGTAGCAAAATGCATTGGATGCAGTTTGCCTTCCAAGGATTTTTCGATCTTTAATGTAAACCAGCAAGTACGTGAAGGAACTCCATAGAGTTCTGAAGATTTATGGACCATTTGATCTTAGAATGGAAAGGTGCATTAAGGCCCACAATGGTTTCGGTGTGTGTGTGTGTGTGTGTGTGTGTGTGTGTTTGTGTGTGTGTGTGTGCTTGCCCTCACTAAAACGACAGTGAAAAGCCATTATTATTAAAAATAATAAAAACACAGACGCACTCACACGCCGAAAGACACATGAACAGACATGCATTTACCCAAACACATAGCCAAAATGCACTAAAAATTTACGGCTCTAACATTCCTACAGGGTCAAGCAATTTATCAAATCCTCCACATTCTGGTTTCAATTACACAGCTTATTGTGAAAAGCGGCTATTTTAGCAGGTTCATTTGACTCAGTAGGGGACGAGAAAGCTCTCGGTTAATGCGCCTTCTCTGAAGGCTGCTAGTTTGGGCCTTGCTGAGGAGCCGCACCGGAGTTTTGTGAGAATAATGGACAGTGGCCTCCCTCTCTCTCTATCGGCTTTTAACAGAAAGGGCTATGACTGTGGTAGAGAGGTGATAAATCCACGTTTTATTACTGAAGAATTCCACTCCCTCCACAGGCCTGACAGCTCCCCACGTTCTCAGACCCTTTTGGACAATTTTGACACCGTGTCCATCTGGTTCTGATTAAGTCCCAATTGGCCTGCATCGCATCCAGAGCGAAGACGCGAGACGGCGAGAGAGAAGAAAGAGAGAAAGATGGCAAGGTGAGAACGAGGAAGAAATGGCAAGAGCCAAAACGACAACAAAGTGAGATCGACGCAGAACGACTGAAAGACGATGCCAACAGCAGAGAGATCCGTAACTGATGCCCAACATGGGCGTCATTACTGAAACACAGGATTGTTACATCAATAGCCCAACCATGGCCAAAAGACATTATTTGGAGTGAGTATCCAGCTTGTATCTGGTGTTTATTAGCCTCTCTTCTGGCACCTGCTCCCACACAATGCATGCCAGCAGTCTTCCTCGCCCTCATTTTGCCTCTCACCATCAAACTAATGACGGTGGTTAAAAGAATAGTTCACCCAAAAATTAAAATGTCACCATTTACTCACCCTCATGCCATTTCCAAACCCGTCTTATGTTATTTCTTTGTCAACAGACACAATTTAGCTTATTATTTACTGACAATCAAATCTTATTCTGACACATTATGTCTGACGCGAACCTAATCTCAAGTTTCAAATCTTATTAATGCACCATTTTGATCTGCACTGATGGTAAAATCTAAATGAACTAGATATATTCAAGTCAAAATATTATCTAATATCACAGAATCAACCCAAATACATGAATTTACTTCCAAAACTACTTTATATGGGTTTAATTAGGTAGAAATATAAAGTTTGGGATCAGTAAGATTGTTGATGTTTTTTTTTAAGAAGTTTCTTACACTCATCAAGGCTGCATTTATTTGATCAAAATACAGAAGAAGAAAAAAACTTGTGAAATATTATTGCAATTAAAAATAGTGGTTTTCTATTTTAATATACTTTAAAATACACTACCGATCAAAAATTTGGGGTGAGTGTTTCTGTTCTTTTCTCTTTTTTTTTTCTTTTTTTTTTGAAAGAAATTAAAACTTTTATTCAGCAAGGATGTGTTAAAGTGATAAACAGTGATAGTAAATGCTTATATAGTTAGAAAATATTTAAATTTTGAATACATGCTGTTCCTTTTAAGTTTTTATTAATCAAGGAAACATATATATTTTAAAGTATATTAAAATAGAAAACTATTATTTTTAATTGTAATACTATTTCACAATGTTACCGTTTTCCCCCAGTATTTTGGATCAAATAAATGCAGCTTTGATGAGCAGAAGAGAAAAAAGAAAGCAATGTATATATTTATTTACCACAGGTTACAATTTTTTGCAGTGTGAACACTGCATTTTTGCTTTAGGTGAACCGTGGTTGTGGCCATTTAAGTAATCTCACCAAATCATAACCCAAATATTGCCCTAAGCAAAACTCATTGACAGCATCTGACCAACTCTCACCAAAACAACCTTCACATCCATATCACACTGATTAACCAGCGATCAGCGAACTCAGAGGTTAACCAGAACTCTGTTCTTCCCACAGAAAACGTCAGTGGAGATGGATTAGAAGAATAAACACTGCATTAAAGCATACCAGTGTTAATTTCTCACAATTGCAATAGCGTATTGCTGGGACAGTAGAGCGGTAGAGGGAGGTAATGTGCATGTGTGTGTGATGGGATGGAGGTGTCATGGTGTGTCTGACCCTGTGGAGACCCCACGCCTCCTCAGACGATGAATCTCACCTACGCAGCTCGGCCTTTTCTCTTGAAGAGGCTTCTCTGTAAAAATAGTGTTATTAATAAAAAACAGATGTGGACATGGACAACCGCAATCAACATGTGTCTCAGATTCTCACAATAAAGGAATACTTCTTATATGGATTAATAAAAAAGTGAATAAACACACTGAATGGACTTTATGTAAAATGATCATTCAGCACTTTTATACCCAAATGATAAATAACAATTTTATGAATAGCTGTATCCTTTTTTTTTTTTGCTTGTATATATAGTGTAAACACTCATTACGCAGACTATAGAGATCATATAATATGGGAGAGTTTATTTGCTGTTTTGGACTCACAAGGATATGTGCATCATAACTCTGTGGAATAACAATATCATTAAAAGCCAGACCGGACGGATAAATCATTATTGCCATTAATGTCTGCGAACCTATTCAAATAGGCTTCTCTTTCCTAAAGTCTCCCCATCTGTGTGGGCTTGTGTTATATTCAAATCACCATAATCAACTTTGCTGTGTATGCTGCATCTGGAAACGATAATTAATGGCATTGTTTAAAGCCTAATTTTTGCATCCTTGATAAATGAATAGATTGCTAATGGTATCATTTGAATGAAAAATGAAAGCTTAAATAGCTGTATCCTTTTTTTTTTTTTGCTTGAAATTCAAGACATTAGTACCTCACTAAATTAAAGAATATGAATACTATCATGAATTTCAGATTTCAGATATATATAATGATTACCTAATGATTTGTAAAATGATCATAGTGTTTACACTATATATATATACACTCACCGGCCACTTTATTAGGTACACCTGTTCTGTGGAATAACAATATCATTAAAAGCCAGACCGGACGGATAAATCATTATTGCCATTAATGTCTGCGAACCTATTCAAATAGGCTTCTCTTTCCTAAAGTCTCCCCATCTGTGTGGACTTGTGTTATATTCAAATCACCATAATCAACTTTGCTGTGTGTGCTGCATCTGGAAACGATAATTAATGGCATTGTTTAAAACCTAATTTTTGCATCCTTGATAAATGAATAGATTGCTAATGGTATCATTTGAATGAAAAATGAAAGCTTAAAAAAAGCATATTAGTAGGAGGGGACTGTTGATCCGCAGTGAAAAACGCTGCAATCTGTGCCGTGTTTATGGTTATTTTGAGTATGGGAATGTTGTAATGGCATTCTCAGTTCAAGAAAATCTTAGTTCAATAATCATAAAAATAAAAATGGGATAAGAAAGCTATTTCATGCACCGACATCACTCTGTCTAGAATTCCCAAATAAATGAAATCAAGCATCTGTCATCACCTGCCATTTGAGCCTTATTCATGTCATATCATCATTTCATCTCTGCAGAACTAATTCCACACAGCCATGCTGTGAATCATATTAATCACAATATTCCTTTCTTTGAGGTGAACCATATTGTTAAAAATGGGATTAGGTGACTTTTAAGAGCAATTGTTAAAAAAAACAAAAACACAGTTCGCAAGGTTCTATAGTAACTCAAAGCAAATGAAGTGACACAACATAAAATGATTAAATAAATAGCATTTCCTTTATTTTCATAGCTTCAGGAAGCAGTAAAGATCATTACTGGGAACTCAGAGGCCTAATTAAACGTGATGGATCACACGGCTTGTGATTTGAGCCACTATTGATGAGTGTGAGCTTTGGCTGCAAGAAAAACAGAAACGCAAAGACATATTACGTCAAACTATCAGTTCCCACTTAAGCTTGGTGACATGCTCCTTAAACTGAACGGAAAACTGAATTTAACACATAAACACTCCAGATTTGTTTTCACACAGAGAAAGGCCGATATGACGCAGACTGATATGTCTCCCGTAAGCACCACTTGGACTGCGATGACATTGATTATGATTTTCAGCCTCTCTGAGGTCGATCTGCCCGCCAGCACAGTCAGGCTGACCTGCTAATGCCATATGTCTAGAGTAAGAGCTTCTGGATAGAAACGAAATCTGACTCTGGTCAAATTCTGCCGCCTGAACTGTGGTAAAACCACTCCGCCTGCTGTTATTTCTGCCACGGCGGCCAATATTTTTGAAAGTTTGCGCCGACAGAGATTTTAAATCAGCCTGACAAGGCTTCGCGAATGCTCAGATATGCTCCAAAAGCATTCGCAGGTGAAGCAGGCGTTAAGCTCGAGACAAGTGCAATTTACGAGTCAGGTCGGAGAGCAGCCTCACAGAGATGGGGGGAGTGTGAACAAATTCATTTATTTCGGTAATCTCTCTCTGCCTCTCTCTCTCTTTGCTGTCTTTGTCAAAATGAATGACAACAATTTGGCTGAGGATCTGGGATGTGCAGGCAGCATTGACAGGCGAATTATCAGGGGCCCAGCGCTCCTTATTATCAGCGGAGAACTCATCAGAGGTGCGGCTCCAGGAGTCCTCTCTGCTGTCACTATCTGTCAGTAGGACAAGCTCTGCTGCAAGGGCCACCTGACAGGTCATTTCAACAATAACAATTACTCCGATTACTGGTGTCATAAACAATTCACCCAAGGCAGAGCAATAACAAAGCTTTATAATTCGCAGCCACATAAATAAATGCCAGCGGGTAACAAGTCATTTACCAGAGGAATGGATCCCAATACATGACACGTTTCATTGTTGCGGGGCAAATGAAAGCCAGGCACTGGAAACATACATGATAACAAGAAACAGGAATTCGGCCATTAGAAAAATTACACGATAAGCCAGTGCACAAGGTGTACTGTGCAACATTGAAAAAGAGCAACTGCACACTCACTTAAGCACTGGCTATTTTTTAATCAACGTTTCGGCTAGTAGCCTTTGTACTGTGCAACATTACCACATAATTCAACAGGACAAAAAAAAAAAGATAGATAGATAGATAATATTATTATTAATATAATTGCGTATTTTAGCATCATTTACCATGTTAAAGCATTACCCTTACGGAAATAATGGTTTTACTACAAATAAAACCACTATAGTTACTATAGTTAAACCATGGTAACCACAAATTAACCATGGTTTTGCTACACTAACCATAGTTTAACCATGGTTTTTTGTAGTACAACTGTGGTTATACAAATGGTAATCAATACACCTAAAACGATGGTTACTACATTTTTACTACAATAAAGCCATGGTTCATTTTCTTAAGGGTATAGCCTGTATCTATTCTGATGTTTAGTGATATTGAGCTTTTTAAAAACCATTCAGAAAAATACGCGGTGATGTAAAATAGCTACTGTGAAGTGATTGATATAATAGCGTGTGTATTGGCAGTGGTAGGTGTTTGATGCGCACAGACATCAGCTCTGCGCCTGCAGCACTTCAACAATTCCAAAATCCCTAATGAGGAGAGATGTTGAGCAATTAACACATGTCAAACTCGCCGTCATCAGGTGCCTCTCATTTTCTCACTAAAGGGCTGCATTTTTTCTTCTCTTTCTGTGTGTCTGTACCCGCGGGGACGTGGGAATCAGATTCTGCTCGAATGATTTCTGTTTTTCTGTGGCGCACGCAGCTCTTCTGTGGACAGCAGCTCACGAATCCTTCACTCGACACTCGATTTCTGTCTTTTAGCAGCAGTCAAATAAGACTGATGCTTAACGAGAAATAATGGTAGCGGTCGCGATGACCATCGACTTTGTTAAAGACCAACACACTTTCAAATGACACAATTCTCCAGGCTGAATTGCTATATAGAAACATTATCATCCGTATTTCGGCATGCATTTTACTAAATGTTGTCTCTGTAAATTTAACATTCTATTCTATTCTATTCTGTTTAAAGATGGGTCAAATCGTTAATAAATAAAATAATTATATAACAACGTATTTTAAATAAATATATTACAATATATACTGTAATAGACTTTGGCATGGTTGTCACCTGTATTGTCACCTGTCAAGACGTAAAGCATATTCTGGCTTTTCGAGATAATTCAATAATTCAATAAGTTAAATAATTCGATTTTTTTTTTGTTCATTTACTGTTTAAATCTGCCCCCGGTCATTTGCCTGAATTTATTAAACGGACATTTGTATTAAAAAAACGATATAGTTCACGTAATTCCAAAGCGTTTAAGAAATCGTTGAAATAATAAAATTATGTTTAACGAAAAAAATACGCATGGAAATGCTAAGTTAAAAGGTTTAAATCTGCTCACTGCCCGGGAAACTAAAAGAGGCAGAGAATCAAAACGAGACGAGGACACGCTTCAGAAAACGGTTGATGACTCTCCACAAATTCAATTAGAAGAGAAATTAAAGCTCTTATTTAGAAAGGAAGGGAAAATCGAGATTAAGTTTGTTATAAAACGACACCGCGTTAATTTTCTTAAAAGTAAGCAAATAGATGGGCATCAAACATGCACATTACATTTATACAATTTATTGTTTTTATTATAAATGTATGCATTTCTGTGTAAGGATAAAAACATATAAGTAATCAAGTATACAAAAAATGAGAAAAACAAATCTTTAATTATTTATAATAGCCACAACTGTAACATCACATCAGCTAATAAAAATAAGATATGTAACAATTTCACACTGGTTCACCATGCCTCAGAATTAAATGTACAAAATTAATGTGCCAAAGCTTTGCAGATTACATACAGCAAAACACAATCATATTTCTGCCAGCATTTCTATCCACAAGAATACTCCTGACATTATTCCAACTACATCTGATTGAATATATCTAGAGGAATCAAGATCTAACTTCACCCTGACTTCTGATTAACTGAACTAGTTAAGCACAATTCCACGGGGTGTAATTGAACAAAAGCCGGTAAGAGCCTTGCCTACAGCGGAGGATGAGAAAATGTGCTTTTGTTACCAGTTCTCAGATGAGAGAGATAGTAGAGCTCATCCTGGTGCTGGTTTGGGGAGGGGGGGGACTCACTCCTCTCTCAGTCAGCTGCAGTTCGTCTTCTCTTCTTGGACCACCATCCTTTTTGGGTTGTGCATCTCATTTGCATACATTTGTTTCCAGCTGAGGAGGCCTTCAGCTCATTAAGGCGTTCTCTTACAATCTCCCAGAATCCTGCTGCTGCCAGCCACTACCTGCTGCGGAACGAGGACACTGCTAGGCGCCGGAGAAAAGAAAAAGAAAGAATGAAAAGAAAAGAAAAAGGAGAGGGGAAGAAAGCAGAAGGGAGGGGGAAAAGGCAACACCTTCTTCAGTCCAAAACAAAAGCAGAGGGCTGGTATAAAGGAATCCACTGTGTGTGTTTGTGCCTTGTTTTCTACTCTCCCTTGGAAGCGGGCACCGTTTTGTGTTAAGTAGCCTCCTGTCATGACAGATACCTCTGTGAGTCAAGAGTCAAAGTTGAGGGGAGGGTCAGCAGCACAACATGCAAACCAAGCACTGAACGGGATACCTATCTGGCTGAACAGCACTGGCTTTTGGGTGTCTTTTTTGGAAGGTTTGTGACTCTAAAAGACCAAAAAAACAATCCTTCAAACCATCAAATAATAAGATTTTACTGTTGCTATGCTTTTTAAAAAAAAGTCTGATTGCTTGGAAAAGTAACAGCACACCTCAATAAGCCACATGATTCGAGGCATCATTCACGTCTGTAGCACAAATGGTGTGGGACAAATTACACGCCAAATTCTATTTCTTAGCGTTAAGGGTTTGTTCATAACCATAAACCCCGAGTACGAGAAATATTGATGCTTGCCTTAGCAAACACCACTAATAAACAGTCCATTGAGTCTGAAGGCATGGGTAAATGCTGATACGGGGTGAAGTGCTGGGGCGACTTGAGTTTATTTAAAGCATGACGACCCCTGGCCAAAACCTGCTTCAGTGGAGGGATGAATAAAATTTTAATGGCTCATAAAACACAGCAATTCCTCTCAGTGCATTTTTGACCGCATTATTCGTGGCCGCGCCGTGTCGCCTCTTTTTGTCTGCAAAGTGAAAAGCTGCAGTGAGTGGCCACGGTTGGAGCTCTACTGGCATGAAGAGAGGTGGGAAGAAAAGGAAAGCCATGAATACAACGGCATGATTAGTGGCGTGAAAGAGACTTTCACACACACACACACACACACACACACGTTTACTTATCTAAATAAGGACATACCACAGACCTCTATTGATTTACACTGAGCTAAATATATTTTCTATAACTTTTTTTTTTGCATTTTACAATTTTTTATTAAGACATTTTTTAATGTGTTTTTTAATCAGTTTTTCTCATGGGGACAGTTGTCTGTTGGTGATTTCAGGTTTTACTATCCTTATGGAGACATTTAGTCCTCCACTGTTGGAAAAATCTGACCCACACATACATTTTCAAATTAAGCAAATGAAAAATACTGCAGACTAATTCTCAACTAAACCTTAAGAAAACGTTTAGAAATTTTGGGAATTACTTTTGGTAACACTTTATTTTAACATGGCACAGCTAAGGTGCATCTCAATAAATTAGAATGACGTGGAAAAGTTCATTTATTTCAGTAATCCAACTCAAATATGTTAAATGTACTTATTATAGTAGGCTAATACCAGTACATTTTGCATAATTATAAGCAACTAAACCAAACCCAAACCTTAGTCATATAGTAAGTAAACATTTAACATTTAGACATTTAGCAGACACTTTTATCTAAAGTGACTTACAAATGAGGATACAAAAGTACACTGTAACAAAGTCACCTTAAAATAAAATTTAACCTTGTTTATTTTTTTCATTCATTCAATTGTTCCATTTTTTAATCAATATTCTAATTAAATTGTGTCATATTTCGCTTACTTCTGGGGACAAACTATATAACAATATAGTAAGTACATTGTAATTACATTGTAACTACACTGTAAAGAAGTAACCTTATTTGTTATCACTATTTATTTAATATCTGAATCAATATGCCAATTAAGAACGACCCCCAAAGGGAAATTATATGATATGTAGGTTACTTCCGAGGTAAAATACACCCAACACACAAAGATAAAGAGTAAAAACTGTCACTTTCAGAGTCTTTCAACTGGGGGGGGGGGGGGGTGGGTCCGGGTCTGCAGGCTTCACCAGACGCAACTCGCACTGAAAAACTCAGCCGCCCGTCTGCCCTCAGCACGACAGCTAATGCTGTTAGCATAGCGGCAATCCATCACTCTCTGGATGTGTGTGTCTGAGTAAACGTATGAAAGAAATAGAGATGTAAGCTGGATCTCCCTGTGTGCCTGCTTTCAGAGTTTGTGTGTATTAGAGGATTATGGAGAGCGGCTGTCAGACAGACTCTATATCTCTGCTCAGTGTCAGTGGTCACCACGTCTCTTAAGGGTTGCATTTTATTTTTTGCCTTTATATTGGTTTTATATACTTTTGAGATTTGTTCCAAAATGTCAGGCTGTAATTTATTTTTGTATGTAATATATAATTGTATTTCTATATTACATATTACATTATAAAATAATTGTGATTATATATATATATATATATATATATATATTTATATAATGTATTTCAATTTTCAACAGGTATCTGAAATATGGAAGGTATGCATATGCTAATTTATCTAGTGTAGTGTATTACTTTAACTTTATTATTTATCTTCAAACCACATCATGCATTTTCTTGTGTTATGTTAGTGCTTTAAAGGCAATTAATTGTCTTGCTTTTCAATCAGACATTAATTTGTACATATTTTTAAACTCATGTTTTCTATCTATTATTTAACATTTGCATTTATCAAATAAAAATAAAATAAATACATACATGCATACAGATTGATAATCTCCACCTGATTGATAGAATGTCCAGCATTCAAATTTGTGTTAAGCACAATTATATTATAATAATATTTGCATATTGGTTTTCTTTCATACATCAGTTTGCATAATGATTCACAATTAGTCTGTCTTTTTCCATATATTTACCCATTACTTTGAATGTTACTAAAAATTCCTCTCGCCTTCTCACTTTCTGTTTTTTTTTATATTTGTATTAACTCTTTATTTATAATTTTCACTTCTGCCTTGCAAACAGTTGTGTTTACTTCAGGAAATACAAATCTATTTATATTTAATGTCTATTTGCGTGCATGTGGAGAAATGTTTCTTTGTTCTCTCATGCTGCAAGAATATTGCCCTCGAACACACAATAAAGATATACTACAGCTGTTAGTATATTGGCATTTTTAGAAAGCCTATATACTTTATAGGCATTATAGCAAGCATTATCTTATCAAATCACTGGAATGAACATAACTGAGCGATATTATTATTCAGACCTTTCTAATGATGACAAATAGACCCAGTGCTTTGAAAATTAGCATGGAGGCTTGTTTATATGAATAGCATTTGTAGACAAAAAGGTTTATACGTTGGTTTTGGATTGTTTGTGTATATGGAGGACTAGAGCCGTGCTCTTGAACTGTGGATCTGCTCAGGTCGTGAGACTGTAAATATACAGGCAGAGACCTGAACCCATAAATCTCGCTGTGCAGTGCCTGCTGTCTCTTACACATGGCCATTACAGTGTGCACACACACACACACACACACACACACACACAAACACACACATCTAATGTACTGTACCACAAGTCACCCCAAACCCACAAACATGACCCGGACTGTGTTAACAGTACAAGTTACTTACCTGTTTCTCTCATGCAGCCTATTAGGACAACATTTTTGTAATAACGAATAATAAATAAATTGCTCATTAATAGTTAGTAAGGTAGTTGTTAAGTTTATGGGTGGATTAAGGGATCTAAAATATGGCCATGCAGAATAAGGCATTAATATGTGCTTTATAAGTACTAATAAACAGCCAATATGCTAGCAATATGAATGTTAATAAGCAACTTGTTAATAGTAAGAGTTGGTCCCTAAACTAAAGTGTTACCATCAGTCTATAAGGAGTTAACAAGCATTTTGCCAACTATAATGAATTTCTGAGGTGCTTCCAGGAAGGATTTTATCTTTTTTTGGGGGGGGTAGATATATTTATTAGCTTTGTAAACTCCCAGAGTATTAAATTAAT
The DNA here is from genome assembly GCF_001515625.1 of Sinocyclocheilus rhinocerous. Lineage (NCBI taxonomy): Eukaryota > Metazoa > Chordata > Actinopteri > Cypriniformes > Cyprinidae > Sinocyclocheilus > Sinocyclocheilus rhinocerous. The sequence goes on from NW_015641295.1 coordinate 618,158, forward strand.
TTGTGTTTTCTCAAGGGCACATGTACAAAAGTGAATAAATGGAAAAGCATTTTGGGGAATTTGGCATCCTTGTTAACCTAAGACATGCTGTGACAGTTCCAGTTTGATTGCAAGCCATTATTTCATACTCTTTTTTTAAATCATTTATCATCACAGAAATACAAATCACACAACACAAATGTGATTCTCCTTGACTATTGTCTGGTTAATTTGTTTGTTCTCTGAAATACGTTTGCTTTGTTTTTCCATTTGTATTTATTTTTTCCTCTAAGTTGTGAATGCACGTGTTGGGCAGCGTGTAAAGTTAATTGATTTTCTTTTGTTTTCCTTCTCTTATTTACCATTTGTTTGGATTCACCGTGCAGATAAACATCACCTGCTGCCTGCGCTTTCTTTGTCTCTCGCACAATGCACAAAATCTCAAGGCGCTTTAATGTTACCCTGGCACAAAAACATCAAATATAAATTAAGTATTAATACACATCAATAAAATATTCATTTAAACTACAAAGCATATATAGTTTCTCTCATGCAGCCTATTAGGACAACATTTTTGTAATAACGAATAATAAATAAATTGCTCATTAATAGTTAGTAAGGTAGTTGTTAAGTTTATGGGTGGATTAAGGGATCTAAAATATGGCCATGCAGAATAAGGCATTAATATGTGCTTTATAAGTACTAATAAACAGCCAATATGCTAGCAATATGAATGTTAATAAGCAACTTGTTAATAGTAAGAGTTGGTCCCTAAACTAAAGTGTTACCATCAGTCTATAAGGAGTTAACAAGCATTTTGCCAACTATAATGAATTTCTGAGGTGCTTCCAGGAAGGATTTTATCTTTTTTTGGGGGGGGTAGATATATTTATTAGCTTTGTAAACTCCCAGAGTATTAAATTAATTTGTGTTTTCTCAAGGGCACATGTACAAAAGTGAATAAATGGAAAAGCATTTTGGGGAATTTGGCATCCTTGTTAACCTAAGACATGCTGTGACAGTTCCAGTTTGATTGCAAGCCATTATTTCATACTCTTTTTTTAAATCATTTATCATCACAGAAATACAAATCACACAACACAAATGTGATTCTCCTTGACTATTGTCTGGTTAATTTGTTTGTTCTCTGAAATACGTTTGCTTTGTTTTTCCATTTGTATTTATTTTTTCCTCTAAGTTGTGAATGCACGTGTTGGGCAGCGTGTAAAGTTAATTGATTTTCTTTTGTTTTCCTTCTCTTATTTACCATTTGTTTGGATTCACCGTGCAGATAAACATCACCTGCTGCCTGCGCTTTCTTTGTCTCTCGCACAATGCACAAAATCTCAAGGCGCTTTAATGTTACCCTGGCACAAAAACATCAAATATAAATTAAGTATTAATACACATCAATAAAATATTCATTTAAACTACAAAGCATA
>NW_015641295.1:619592-623050 GCF_001515625.1 Sinocyclocheilus rhinocerous
TATATATATATATATATATATATATATATATATACAGTATATATATATTTTTTTTTCATTTAATATTATTATAATTATTACATTAATTTTTTGAAGTAAACTAATAGTCACACAAATAAACAAATGAATAACTAAAATGATGAATATAAATAAATACACACATAAAACAAATAAATAGATCATTTGTATATACTATTACATGTGTATTTCATGTGTATATGGGTGTTTGCTTCTTGAAAATAAAATAAAATCAATATTTTCTGAACAAAAAATGTCTTTTGTGTCTAGCAATTAGAAAAACATAGCACAGGGTCTCCTTATCTCACTCACTGCCACAATGTATCTGTGATTTCTCTGAGGCTGACCTGATGTGAAACACTCTCGGAGAGCTGCTGTTGTTGTTGTGTATGAGACAAAGCCCCTGCTGCCCCCTACAGCCTTCCTGTCATGGCATCACTACCTCAATGTTTTCACACAACACACCGGATCAGACCAATCGGAGGCCCAAACTAATGCTTGAAATGATGGAGGAAAGTAATTACTGTTTACCAAAATACACGCTTAAGTAAATATCGACTCCACGGCATACAGTTCGATACAGCAGTCATTTATAGATTAAGAGGTGGATCTTTAAACACACATATATTTTTTAAGGCTGTGATGTCTGTAATGTGCTCATTAGAATTCATTGTATTCACACAGTTAGCAAGGTCACCACTTTGTATTGAGCGATGAGTGCTGGAAGAGAGAGAGAGGAACTGTCTAAAAGTAATTGCTTTGATTCACGCGCACTAGAAGACCTTGAACCTGGAACTGAAGTTTAAATCACCTTATGGAGAGACTGCTGTCCTTTTTAGGAGATGGCCTGTAATGAGTGTTGTTACAGTGCTTCTCATACATTTTCAACACTGATATAATTGATAGAACATCAAATAGCTATACATTATATGTTGTATTACAGACTTAAGATGGCAGAATAAAATGAATACACTTTTCTACATTTCCAGAACAAATTTCTGTTTTCAAAATTTCATTTTGTGTGTGTGTGTGTGTGTGTGTGCGCGCGTTGTTATGCGGTTGCTAGGGTGTTCTGGATGGTTGCTAAGTTACTTGCAAGTCCAAGTTAAAAAACATAGTGTATAGTACACTTTAAGTTTATTATTTTATCTTCTAACCATGTATTTGCCGGTGTTACGTTAGTGCTTTAAAGGCGATGGATTCTCTTGTTTTTAATTCAAACTTTAAAATTATGTTTTCTATCTATTTTTTTTTACATTTAAACTGATCAAATAGATAACCAAACAAATACAGTTTGAAATCTCCCACTGTCTGATAGAATGTCCAGCATTCAAAATTGTATGAACAGCAATGATATTATCATAATATTTACATATTTGTATTTTTTCGTACATCTATTTGCATAATGAATCGCAATTAATATTTCTTTTTTTCATATGTTTCAATTACTTTGCATGTTAAACAGTTTTTCACCAGTTTTATTATCCGCAAGCTGAAACTCATAAGTCTGACTGATAGAATTGTATTAACCGCAATGATATTATCATAATATTTGCATATTTGTGTTTTTTCGTACATCTATTTGCATAATGAATCGCAATTAATATTTCTTTTTTTCATATGTTTCAATTACTTTGCATGTTAAACAGTTTTTCACCAGTTTTATTATCCGCAAGCTGAAACTCATAAGTCTGATCACTTAAAAACATATCACCACATCTCTCACATGATTTAATATTTCATTCATGTCTGCAGTAAATTAATATTTAGGGTTTTAGGGTTAGTTGTTTGTTCAGATCCCTAACAATAAAAGGGTAGCATTACATTTTTACATTAAGGTTTTATTTGTTAACATTATTTAACTAAATGAGTTAACAATGAACAATACATCTACAGTTTTTATTAATCTTAGTTAGTGTATAATTTCAACATTTACTAATATGTTTTTGGATCAAACGTTGTATTTGTTAACATTAATGCATTGTAAACTAACATGAATAACCAATACATAACTATATTTTTTAGCAGTAACCTGTATTAATAAAAGATTTGGGGATATATTTCTGACTCTTAGTTTATTTTACATAATGCATCAACTAATGTTAACAAATGAGACCTTATTGTAAAGTGTTACTAATAAAAGTATAATAATGTAAAATAGTAATGCTTGGCTTAGCAAGCACTATATTTATTTATTTATTTATTTATTTATTTATTCGTGTATATAAATAAATAAATAAACAAACAATCAAACAAATAAATAAATAAATAAAAAGTTTGTTTAACTTGTGCAACTTTATGTATTAATACATAATTAACATGCATAAGTGAATGATAATAGACATAGTTGATACACATGATCGGTCACTGGACTCATTTATCCATCATCAGGAGATTAGTAAAAGGATCGTTATGTTTTGGTGTTCTTTACCGTATTGCATATTTGACTGGATTTGACTGGTGTAATTGCAGATTTAAATTTCCCTTTTCCAGCAGGCTCTGGTGTCACATTCGGAGGTCATGTCTACTCCCATCAGCGAGACAGCAGGTATGCGCATCCCGGGCCACAGCCATTGTCTGCGCAGGAAAATAAAACAGCATCATGTGGATCGCCTTTCTTTCCAGCACACCTCCTGCGCCAGAGCTGAACTCAATCCCACAACACTGCACTCACTCTCCCCAAACACACCCGCCTCCTCTGGGATCAACACACCACTGCCACCCTTAGCATGCTGGGAAGAGCGGTCCTCTGCTGAATGGCTTAAAGCGTTTTCTTCTCATTCAATAAAAAAAATATTTTACAGCTAGGTTACACTAGCAAAATTTTTACCATGGTTTTTTGGACATTAATAATTTATTAAATGTCATTCCTATGCATTTTTTTATTTTTTTTAATGAAATTTATACAATTCAGTTTGTTAGTTAATTTAATTATAAATAATTGGTTATTTAGACTATATACAATAAAAGCTACCGTTTAAAAGCATTGCAGAGAATTTCGAGAGTGAACAGTACTTTACAGCTAAGTCACACTAACAAATGTTTACCATATTACCATGTTTTTTAATAAATAAATAATATTTATTATAATAATATTTTAATAAATAATATTGATAATTAATCATGTATTTTTATTAATAATTGTGTGTTTTGATGACTTCACTACAGCTAATATTTCAAAATGCGTAACATATGAATGTATCACAGTATTGATAAGTTCCATAGTATTAGCATCTGATATGATATCATCACTGCATGTACTTTTCTTTAAAAAGGCTAATGCACATATTTCCAGTTGCATGATCCTGTGCTTAAATATGCCTCTAATATCAACCTATTACATTTGTTTCTGTGAAGAAGAGCTGAGCACATTTCTCACGGCTTCGGCCAATCACAACGCACTGGATAGCTGGCCAATCAGAGCACACCTCGCTTTTCAG
>NW_015641295.1:623099-652483 GCF_001515625.1 Sinocyclocheilus rhinocerous
AGTTGAGAAAATGTCCAGAGTAAGCAGTATGTTACAGCTAAGTTAACAAATGTTTACCATACAACCTTTTTTTTTTTTTATATTATCATGCAATTTCTGTACAAAACTCATTCATTCATTCATTCATTTAATTTCAGTAGATAAATAGATTATTTTGACATCTTAAACATTTTGGTTATTAAATAATTATCATGCATTCATGTGTGTTTTGATGACTTCACTACAGCTAATATTTCAAAATGCGTAACATATGAATGTATCACAGTATTGATAAGTTCCATAGTATTAGCATCTGATATGATATCATCACTGCATGTACTTTTCTTTAAAAAGGCTAATGCACATATTTCCAGTTGCATGATCCTGTGCTTAAATATGCCTCTAATATCAACCTATTACATTTGTTTCTGTGAAGAAGAGCTGAGCACATTTCTCACGGCTGGCGTTCTAGTCATCTTCTTCTCCTTAGGCTTGTGATGAAGAGCTGCTTCCTGACACCGAGCCACGGAGGAAAGAGGCAGCAACGGTCACAACTCACCACAGCGCTGCACCACGACCAGCCAAATCGCACTTCCATGATTATTATGTTGTGCAATTTTTTTAGATTCTGTCTAAGCCATACTAATAAATGCATTTTAATAATTAAATTATTGAAAATAATAATTTAAATAAATTATTGTTTAAATAATAATCATTTATTAACCCTCTCTTTTCAAATATTTTAGTGGATTGAGCAATGATTAATCACTGTGTAACGTGTGATTAATTAAATTAAATCATTTTTAATAATTGAATAAATTTGTATGCAGCGCAACTAGATTTCAACTGTGATTACACTACCAAAATCAGGAAATCAGCATATTAGAATGATTTCTGAAGGATCATGTGACATTGAAGACTTTAGTAATGATGCTGAAAATTCAGCTTTGCATCACAGGAATAAATTACATTTTAATATATATATATATATATATATATATTAAAACAGTTAATATTAATACAATAAAACAGCTATTTAAAATTGTAATAATATTTTAGAATATCACTGTATTTTTGATCAAATAAATGCAGCCACGGTTAAAATCTTATCGACCCCAAAGTTTTGAACAGTCATATCAACACAAGCACACATATATCAGTGGAAACATTTAGATTAGGGAACACTGTATTCACTATTAACTACTTGCTTATTAGCATGCATATTACTAGCATATTAGCTGTTTATTAGTACTTATAAAGCACATATTAAAGCCTTATTCTGCATGATATCAAAACACAAATACAATTACCTTGCCCATCAGTAGCAGTTAGGAGTTTATTGAGGGAAAACTCTAGTGAATCTGTGTTCCCTAATCTAAAGTGTTACCATATCATCATTGTATTGTTGTATTGACCACTGGCCAGCCCACTCTCTAGATATCTGTACTGAAAACCTAATTTTGGCCTATCACTAATTCCAACAATATTAAACTATAGTAATATTTAAAAGCTTATTGAGTTTTCTAAAGTATCATCAAAAATGTGGAGAACATCTGGAAACAAACAAGAAGACATCAAGCTTTATGTTATATCTGAGCTTCCTATATTTCACATAGAAGCACAGACCAACACACACAGTCCATTAGCGAGTGCAGGCCCAGCCCAGGTCATTTGTGTGAGAAGGGCAGCGGGCATAAAGAACAGGGAGTGTAGTGAAGTGGATCGGTACCCGGTGCTCTCTTACAGTTCTGCCATTACAAGCCATTACAAGTGACCTCTGACCCCTATCCGCCCTCAGATGAAACAGCAAGTCTGGTCTTGCTCCACTCGTTCAAGAGGAAGATAAAAGACGGGAGGGGGGAGTAAGTGACCCATTCCTCAGACATGTCCCAAACCCACAGACGCACAGCTCCGGGGCTCTCCTGTGGCTATGCAGATGCGAGAGAATGCAAAAAAAACAACAAAAAAAGAATTTTAATCACCAGAAATCTCCAATTACCGCACAGCTACCCGCCACGAATCTGTCTCCTCGGGACGCATTCCAGAAATGACAGAGACGCTTCAGCGAGGCCTCCACACACTCCTCTCCACGGCACGCGCCACCCTCACGCACCCATCCTGACAGCAGACGTATCTATAGTGGATGCCTCCTAATTACTAGACGTCTCCTTTCCTTCCCCACTGACCTAAAGAAGCCAGACGCACAAATTCTGATCCGCGATTGGTCGGCCAGCCTCACTGCAATCATTTGGCGTAGGGTTCACTGTACTGTCCGCAGCAGCGCGGCACGGCGGATGCATGGAGTTCGTGTTAATTAACATGGGGCTGTGCTGTGGGTAACTAACCTCAGATGAGACTGTGTTGTCAGAATCATTCAGCCATGCACACGGTTCATCCTCCTCAAGAGCCATTATTAGAATACAAAGATGATGATGATTTGAAGCAATTTAAATCAGTTTTCAAAAATCGAAAGCGTTTGCTTATAAATGTTCCTGTTTATTTTAGTGGATTTTAATGGATTCAGTAGATAGTGATTCGATTTTATTTGTAAAAAGAAATGAAATACAGCACTTTTTTGCTCAGTCTTTTTAAAATCTCGTTCTGTTTCTGTAAGCTTTCCGAATAGCCCAGTAAAGCAGCAACCAATGATATGATTTTGTAAAATTTTGGAAAAAAAATTGATCGCATTTATGCGACTCAATCTTCAAAAAATGTTAAATATAAAGAGATACATTTCCAACTCGTACAATTTTCAGAAAATAAATAAATATGTCCAAATTCATGCAAACCAATTTGCAAAAATGTCAAATATAGTACGTGTCTAAAATATTTGTGATAGGGTTGAACAAATTCATCGGCAGTTAAAGGTAAATTATGTCATTTCTGTTCCACTACTTTAGCTTTAGTTCCACTACTAAATCATGTTTACAAACAGATTTCCTGAACATAGAATATTTAACATTTTTGCAAATTGGGTCACATTAATTTGAACAATATTTCTCAAAATCACCCGATTTTTAGGGGGGGTATCAATGTCTTAACCCTCAGTGAGGCGTAAGCGGAAGAATGTACAGATTTGCATTGCATGATTTGGTAGAACATTTCCAAAAATGTGTGAAATAGTTATGAATTGCAACAAGAGTGTGTTGGTTTATGTCCTAAGCAATTTTGTAGCAGTATATAAAGTTTATAATTAACTTGTGTTTATCTTTGACGTCTATGATGTCTTTGACTAAGGTACATTTTACTAGTGCAGAAATTAAATAAATAAATAAATAAAAAGGAACAACGTTTGAAATACAAAATGAATTTTAACTAATGCGTTACAATTAATCATTATCAAATAAATAATCTCTGCGTGTATGCCAAACTAGCTGTTGGCACTAACGAGAATCCGTGCAGCGTCGCAAACTTCAAAACATCGACACAAATCCCTTCTCAAAATCTCCCGTCAAAGGCAGAAAGCAAAATTCCTTTCTTCGCAGCAGCTTTGATATCCTTGCACTGGAGCCAGGCTAATATTCAAATGTAAATATTAAACAAGGCGAAACAGAGATCCACGCAAAGGCCTTTTGTTCGGAGGCACTGGGAAAGCAGTCACCCTGAAACAATAGGTCAAATGAGCATGCAGCAGCCCTGGAGCAGAGGGCCGTCGCACAGTGACGAATCCCCTCCCCGTCCTGCTGGGGCGAGGGGGTGGGGGGGCCTGCTGAAGATCCGTCTCAGCCACTGGCAGTATGTCAGGCCCATTCGTCTTATTCCTCACTTTGAGCACCTATCCAAGAAGAGAAGATGTGGGAGGGCACAAGACAAGATTAATAGAGGAAATACCTGGTGATCTGACAAATGATGACAGCTGATAATTATTAGTAATTATTAATTAATTACCCACGGGCCCTTGAGAGTGGCAACCAAGAGGGCCATCCCCTCGTTATCTAGTTTCTCTTTTCAAAGAGATTTTTCACCTCAAACCCTCCAGTTTATAAGTACGCTCTCATTATAAAGCCAAAAATGGCTGCTTTGCTGAAAGAAGATATGTTCGGAAAGCGGAAAATCAAATTAATTTAAAGGAAAACCTGAAGGTAGGAGAGATTAAAAAGGCGACTGTAAAGAAAAGAAATGACGTCAACACCATTACCACATTAGGAATATCGAGAGACCAGCTATACACATAAAACCTAGCAACAAATATCACTCAAAGTGATCTGCTCTTAAAACAATCATGATTATTCTGCATCGAGGCATAATTTCGATGCCATTAAAAACATTTCAAAGCAATTCGGAAAATATCTCAAGGACACTGTGAGGTAATGCCTTGGGTTTTCCATCTAGCTTTGAGGTGGCAGATGCAATTATAAAGACACACACACACTCAACCCCCACCCATCATCACAACCTGCATAAACAGAGACGACAACTTGAGATTAATGAAAGGGCCCAATTTAACTGTCAGGCGTCAAGATCAAGCTGAACTTAACCAGAAAATACACGAAAGGTTATCAGGCTTTTAAAAGGTTTGTAATTGGTTATGACCAGTATATAATTAGAAAACCTGATCTGTGAAAAGGGCACACTTCATGATCTTTGGAGAATAATCAAGGACAACAAAAGCCTAAAATCAATAGAGACTGTATATAAAAAGATTATGCTGCGAGGAACAGAGTGGCATGCAAACCAAACCAAAAGAACGCCAGGTTTACTCAAAGCCATCTACTGTGTGAGGTAAACTTTGCTTTTCTTTTCACATCAGTGGAGTTACACACTCGGCGCGCCACTTCAGTCTTACAGAACAAAATAATCACGTTGCATATACATCATATCAGTTGATGTAATGGACGTTTGTTTTTGTAGCGGTTCAAGGGTTGTGCTGCCATTCCACGAAAGATTTCTGCCACATGCAGCTCCGTTTGATATGCTTAGATATACAGCGAGCCCACTGCATCGCTCCAGCACTGTCAAAATCTCACCGAAAATGAATTCACAAGGGTACTGAAGGTTAGAGTCTTGTACATTTCACACCTGTTGTTTTTTGCCTTCAGATTTCTCTTTGCACTGACACAGGAGCATATTTCTGGCCAGCCCTCCTGAGTTTTAATTGAAGTCCAGCCCAAGATAAGCTGACAGCACCCTTCCTCTGTTGGCTTGAGGAGGGAGAACTTTTGGCAGTCCTGCGGCCCTGTTCACATAAGCTTAATGGGAAAGAATGTGAAAGCACTTAACACATAGAATCAGAACGCTGCAGGTGTGACCCTGCACATCACAACACACATATCTGGGCTCATGGCTGAGCAATATAGTACAGTGATGATGTCAGATGGTAATACCAAGTAACCTGATATAGCCTACCTTCTGTTAACATATTCATATACCAGAGAATTTACACAATACTCCAAGTCACTTTAAACCATGGTACAGTATTAGCAGTTACATGTGCAAACAAATGATTCCATTTAACACAGTAAAAAAAATAAAAAAATAAAAAAATTATTTATAAATTATTTTTTAATAATAAATGCTATTTTTATTTTAATTAATTTAGAAAATCATCAAATATATATTTCAAAACAAGGTATTAAAATTACCAGGATGCACGTATCTCAGTGCTCAGTTGGTCTGCAGGACGTCCCGGGTGACAGACAGGCCTACGTGTGTCTGGGAGTGGCATGGGGTGACTTTGTTGAGAGCAGTAAGACCCATGTCGTGTTGTGTCAGCAGTGTGGACGCACCATCTTCCTGTTTTTAGCGAGCAGGTTCACAGCACAGCAGGAGAATGTGCACACAATCTCCACCTATCACCCTCTTTCTCACACACACATATCATTAGCTACTACACTTTAAAGTAAACGGCGGCAAAAGGCGTCGACACTTTAAATTCGATTTAGAGGTGCATGTGAAAATGCTCTTTGTGCACTTGCTGCTTGAATAAATGAATGGGTAATTGTGCTGTCTATGTCGTTACGGAGAGGATGATGGCAGCACGGCAAAGTCAATGTCGAAACGAGGTCGTTTTCGCATACGGTGTCGTTGCCTGCGTTAGTCTGTCTCCGAGATCTGTCCACACCTTTGCAGTCTAAACGCAGGCGTCTTTTTGCGTCTGTGCCAAATCGCTGACACCGCAATTAATCACATCCTAATGAACATCCACCTCCCACCCGTGTTGCGTCGGCGAGCTTAATGAGCTTAAAATTCGGAGCGCATAAGAAGGATAGTTTTCGTTTTCCCTCCTGTAAGCAGCGAAATAAATGATGCTGTGTCCACCGTGTTCTATTAAATTTCTCATGGCCTCTTTTCAACGAGCCAAAGCCACAGCGCCGCGTTATGAGCCAAACAGGAGTGGCGAAAGGACGATGATAGAGCCGCGGGTTGTTCATCTAGTGACACCCGGCGTGTATGATTCAATAGTGTGGTGTTAAACACACAGTCCTCCACATGCTGAGACATCCGCAGTGGCTCCTACAGGAAGCCTCTATATGGGATCTGGCTCCACTGTTGCCCAAATAAGGCCCTGTTGGTTGGCGAGGCCGTGTAACTCATTGGTGTTTGTACCTCTGATGTGGAGATGGTGTTACCTGTGCCGGCTCATTTGGTGCATTTCATCCTGAAGTTCACTTCAAAGCGGTGATGACGGCTGGAAAGTAAGGGAGTCACTGAGTGAGTTATGCTGAGGTATTAAAGCACCTCCCTCATAAACACTGTGCTCATTTGTTCCTTCGATTCACTTAAAAATGGTGTAGAATGATGTGCTTGTTGCAATGACTAACCTGTTAAGGAATAGTCCACCCGAAAGAGAAAATATTTTGAAGAACAATAGATCAAAATGACCACAGCTGCCTAGATTTAAAAAGGATAAGACACCAGGAGAAAGGTGCATGTGATACACTATATTGCAAGTCTGTTGAAGCCGTATGATTGATATGTGTGAGGAACAGGCAGAAATGTAAGTTGTTATTGACTGAAAATCTCTCAAGTTTCATTCTGCACATTTAAACTACTGCATTAAGACATGTGAGAACTAATGTTGCCTTCACATGCTATCGGATATTTCTTCCCACTTTTGAAGTTGTAATTACGAGTTTGTCGTGTTCAAGTGCTTTGTTCTCAGAAAGAACAGGACCCAAGGACCCAAATTGTATTAAAGCCTAAATGTAATTAATATGTTCAACCAATATCCAATGGATTTTGAATGTAGCATCTCATTTGTTGAGAACCATATAAACATTACTTGTGCTATTATATACATTCACCATGCTGTAGATTCTTAAGTTTCAATCAAATAAATGGTATTTTAACTGAGTAAAATAAATAAAATATGCATCAAATGATTATTAATATACATTAATATGGCAACAGAATGTAATGTATAGGGCAAAAATACTAAAACTTTACAGTACTAGAGTGTTTCTCTTCTCTGCCTCTGTTTACAATTTACGGCCTGCCCAACTCGGAAACTCTTCCAGTCGTAAATACGAGAGGGCGTTCATGTAAAATTTTTTAACTAGGAAACCTATATTTAACATAATTCCGATAGCACACGAAGGCAGCATAACAAGGCATCAGTTTACTATAGGGAACCTGACTCACATCCAGTATATAGTCTATACATCACGTATTGTTATGGCTTCTATTGACTTTTGTCACGTCACGCCACTCGTATCCGGAGCAGACATGGTGCAGTGGTGTTTGGCAATGTGTTTACATGTTGTTTTTTAGGTCAGTGCAAGAAACTGCATTATTATTTTACAACATTATTATTACCTGTAATCCAGAGCCTCAGGCAAACTGGGAAAACAGATTATATTCTGCGAACTGGTTCTTTCAGACAGTTTGTTTCTATGCACTGGTTCAACTAGTTAGTTTACGTAATCACGCAATGACTTGTATTATTAAATGTGACAAAAGTGGATGTAAATAAAGCAAATTAAGTGAATAAATTAGTCTTCATCAGTTCACCTTTTTACATAAACAAAATAAACATTTCGCCCCTCCATTCAAGTGCTTGGTTCACGCTTGCGCATATCACTCACTCATCAGTCTTCGGTCCAAGTCGGAATTGTTTCCTCAGTGCAGTGACTGTTGAAGTAATCGAATCACTGAATGAGTTGGAAAAACCAGCATCATAGGATCATATACACTGGTATATTGGCTCATGTCAAGTCGGAGTGACTTTCTGGCAGTCCAAAAGTGAGTTTTGATTGAGAAACTTGTAGATCTCTGCTGCTCGAGCCGCAAACTGTTTCAGACGTTTCAGTCCGATTTGGTGAACTGGTTCAACTGCTTAACTAAAAAGAATCGGTTCAAAAGAATGATTCAGAGATTACTGTGGAGTGGCTATGGATTACAGGTAAAAAAATGTTGTAAACAATCTTCAGTTTCCTGCACAGACCGATCGTTTCACTTCTTAAGACCGCAATATATTGTCAGTAGTCGAAGGTATTAATTTTATGTTCATCATGTTGCCTTTTTTAATTCTTAGAAAAGTGCAGCAGCTGACTTTCATTTTATGAATAACCAAGGACCACAGTTTCAGCAAAAAATCTTCTTTACTGTTTTACTGAAGAAAAAAAAGTCACATATTGGATGGCCTGAGGGTTAGTAAAATAACAGTAAATTTTCATTTTTGGGTGAACTATCCCTTTAAGTATTAAGGTCTGGTCTGGGATGTGTGTTTTTATTTGTATTTTTTGTTATTTTGTGTGTGTGTGTGTGTGTGTGTGTGGTCCAACGCTATCTCACAACCAATTTGTACGTATTTTATGAGGTGTCTAATTCGTACGACCTCACTCGTACGATTTTGTGCGATTTGTCTAGATCCCAGTGACAGGTAGGTTTAGGGGCGGGGTTAAGTGTAGGTCATTCGTACAAATTCATATGAATTGTGCAATTCGTAAAATATGTACGAGGTCATACGAATTCGCACGAATTAGCCACCTCGTAAAATATGTACGAATTGCCATGAGATCGGGCTGGTGTGGTCTTATATTAGTGAGAACCTCATATTTAGCTTCAGGTATGGTTTTTCCTAAAGAAGTTTCATAACTTGCAAGGTGATGTAAATTAATTAGTGGTGGCAAAGTAATTAGGACGTGTGCAGAGACTTCCCCACTGCTTTGATGAACGTCCCAGCCTGTCAAACCTCAATGAGCCTGTGAGGCATCTGCAATTCACAGAATATTGGCACTGGATATGTGAGAAACGAATATATGTATGCACACCTCAGAGATTTTTATACATTTTATTCATACTAAGCCGGCTTTATAACATATACAGGCTTGGAAATGAAAACAGATGCTCACATTTTTAATTTGTAAATTTTTTATTTTTTTTTTATTCTGGAAGGAGGTTAGATTGGGCCATATGTGTATGCTTTTCCCTGTACTGACGTAATTCTGATATATTTGCAAGATACAGAAGTTAGTGAAATGATCTGATGTAATGCAAAATAACTTTGACTTTTAAAATTACACAATTTGAATATGACCGTTCATTAACAATGTTTATTTTTTTTTTTTTAGAAAATGTAAAAACAATTGAAGAAATTACATTTCAAATGCATGCATGCATAATAAATAAATAAATGAATGAATGAATGAACATGATCAGTAACATTGTTTTCATTATAATGTGTGATTTACTAAGTTTATTCAAATTCTTAACTTAATCTAGCCACAGGAGGTCACAAGCCAGTGTACCTTTTGTGCCGGTCCCAAGCCCGGATAAATAGAGAGGGTTGTGTCAGGAAGGGCATCCGACGTAAAACTTTTGCCAAATTCATTATGCGAATCACGAACATGACTTACATACCGGATCGGTCGGAGCCCGGGTTAACAACGACCGCCATCGGTGCCGTTGACCTACAGGGCACTGGTGTAAATTGGGCTACTGTTGGTCGAAGAAGGAGAGGAGGAAGGTGTGTGAGAGGAGGAAGGCGTGTCCGTAGGCAGAGAGAGAAGAGGAAAAGCAGGAGTTTAGGACTGAAAGTAGGGACTCTGAATGTTGGTACGATGACAGGTAAAGGCAGGGAGCTGGTAGATATGATGCAGAGGAGGAAAGTCGACATTCTGTGTGTCCAGGAGACCAGGTGGAAAGGGAGCAAGGCTAGAAGCATTGGAGCAGGGTTTAAACTGTTTTATCATGGTGTGGACAGGAAGAGAAATGGAGTAGGAGTAATCCTGAAGGAGGAGTTTGTGAAGAATGTTCTGGAGGTAAAGAGAGTGTCAGATAGGTTGATGAGTCTGAAGCTGGAAATTGAAGGTGTGATGTTGAATGTTGTTAGTGCTTATGCTCCACAAGTAGGTTGTGAGCAAGAGGAGAAAGACAGATTCTGGAGCGAGCTTGAGGAAGTGATGCAGAGTGTTCCCAGAGGTGAGAGAGTGGTGATAGGGGCAGACTTTAATGGACATGTTGGTGAAGGGAATAGTGGGGATGAGGAAGTGATGGGGAGGTTTGGTCTTCAGGAAAGGAACCCAGAAGGACAGAGGTTGGTAGACTTTGCTAAAAGTATGGAGATGGCTGTGGTGAACACGTACTTTCAGAAGAGGCAGGAACACAGGGTGACATATAAGAGTGGTGGCAGGAGCACACAAGTGGACTATATCTTATGTAGACGCTGTAATCTGATGGAGATTAGCGATTGCAAAGTAGTGGTAGGAGAGAGTGTAGCTAGACAGCATAGGATGGTGGTGTGTAAGATGACTCTGGTGGTGAGGAAGATGAAGAGAGCAAAGGCAGAGCAGAAGACAAAGTGGTGGAAGTTGGAAAAGGAAGAGTGTTGTGTGGTTTTCAGGGAGGAGTTGAGACAAGTTTTAGGTGGTCAGGAGGTGCTTCCAGATGACTGGACTACTATAGCCAAAGTGATCAGGGAGACAGGTAGGAAGGTGCTAGGTGTGTCATCTGGAAGGAGGAAAGAAGACAAGGAGACTTGGTGGTGGAATGAGGAGGTTCAGGAGAGTATCCAGAGGAAGAGGTTAGCTAGGAAGAAGTGGGACAGTGAGAGGATGGCGGAAAGTAGACAGGAATATAGGGAGATGCAGCATGAGGTTAAGATAGAGGTGGCAAAGGCCAAACAGAAAGCTTATGAGGACTTGTATGCAAGGTTAGATAGTAAGGAAGGTGAGAGGGATTTGTATCGGTTGGCGAGGCAGAGGGATAGAGATGGAAAGGATGTGCAGCAAGTTAGAGTGATTAAAGATAGAGATGGAAATGTGTTGACAGGTGACAGGAGGGTGAGGGAAAGATGGAAGGAGTACTTTGAGGAACTGATGAATGAGGAAAATGACAGGGAGAGAAGAGTAGTAGAGGCAAATATTGTTGAGCAGGAAGTAGAAAGGATTAGCAAGGGTGAAGTTAGGAGAGCTTTGAAGAGGATGAAGAGAGGAAAGGCGGTTGGTCCTGATGACATACCAGTGGAGGTATGGAAGTGTCTAGGAGAGATGGCAGTAGAGTTTTTAACTAGGTTGTTCAACGAGGTCTTAGAGAGTGAGAGGATGCCTGAGGAATGGAGGAGAAGTGCTCTGGTGCCGATTTTTAAGAACAAGGGAGATGTGCAGAGTTGTGGGAACTACAGAGGTATTAAGCTGATGAGCCATACAATGAAGTTGTGGGAAAGAGTAGTGGCGACCCCTGAAGGGAACAGCCGAAAGGAAAAGAAGAAGATTCAAATTCTTAACTTAATTTTGTAAGGATTTAAAAAGGGCAGTGCTGTAAAATTAAGTTTGGGGCCTGAAGTAAGAAAATAAGGTTTTATCAATATTCAACACTAAAACTGAACTAAAATCACATCTATAAAAATGTTAATTAAACTAACTAAACTAAATGCTACAAATGATACCATTTTACAAAAATGACCCAGGTTATCACAGAGAAAGTAGAATATACTGTAAATAACAACTGAAATTTCAGAATTTCTGAACAAATAAATGGGAAAAACACTACTTATCAAATCTTATTGGTTAATTCAGAAAAAAAGGAAGATACAAACAATACCCTATCAGCACTTTGATACTTTTTAAACCTTATGGGTGCTGTTAAATAAAGAAATTGTGGTTTACTTTGGCTGAATAATGTCTGCACCTGTAGTGTATAGTTTCATGATCTGAAATGAAAATAGTTAATTAGAGAACATGGTTTGACTATCAGTAGCGCAGTGCAGGGATCAAGTGCTCAGTTAAAGGATCTTCAGATCAATGTTATTGCGATGCACTCGGATTACTGGAACACAACCGACAGGAAATGATGATCATTAATAAGAAAATGACTGTTTTACTCTGTGGGAGGCTGGCTTGGCTTGGAAATGCTGATGTTCTGAGCCGGAAGCACATTCAGTGATAAGCCTTCTGTTGACTCTTTGATAGGTTGATCCATTTATTACTGTCCTATATGGCATACACATTTATGTAATTAGGTGCATTTTATTATTTACATTGAGCATTGCTTTTCCTTGCTGTTCAGGGCTTTAGAAGAGGCCTACAGCCCATTTTTGGTCTGCAGCCCACCAGTTGAGAACCATTGATTTAGTATGGTAATATTCACATTTTATCTAGAACTGAACACCACAATCTCTTGTTCGTTTTCCATGGCCGGACCACTTGATCCTTAAAAAGCAAGAAGTGCAATAAATAGTGAGCATGTCCTAAAATATACTACAATACATCATTTTAATGGGATTCACCCACCATACACCATCTTTTTGCCGCAGATCTTTGCATTCAGCTGTGTGCTCTGGGCTTTCTAAATGTGGAAAACACTGCAAAGAAGCACAGGGAATAAAAACTACAGAAATTAGGTCATGTTCCTGGATTAGACACACAATGCAAAGGAGGAGAAACTACTAAATGACTCGCAAATCAGTATGAAACACTATTCATAAAACATTGAATGTTTTTGCATTTTAGATGAATTGTCCTTTGAGACGCAATTCAAATGTGAATTTTAAGAAATTAGGACAAAGTGTCTCATTATCCTCTACAAGAAGAATGAGAATAACTTATCTCCTTGGTGGAAAGAAAAAAAAATGCAAAAACACTTTAGAATCATGCTACTGTAAGACTTCACAATTATTTATAAACGTATAAATTATTTATACCTTACATCACTAAGTCACACACTTAATATGTTTTTTTTTTTTTTAAAGCTGAAACCATGCAGTTGGGGGGATTTGTACCTGAAATTACATTTATTTTAATAATCCAAAGGAGCCAGGTTGATTCATGAATGTTAAATTATATTTCTGATTAGAATAACACCAGTTACTACATTGCTGGCGTCTTAATCTCAGCCTAATATCAACATAACATATTGATATTTTCACAATAAAACAATACAGCGCAAAACTAATAACACAATTTTAACAGAAATTGGGTTTCGAACTTAAACACACATAATTAGTCATGGGTCATGAAATAAAAAATAAAAAAGTATATAATGCACACTGAAAAGCAGAATATGGATGTTTATGTTCTGTTACTTCTCAGAAGTTGAACTTACAGTACAGTGTGCGTAACACCAGTGACTCCTGGGAAGGTACATATGGGAGCGCTTGACAAAGGGGTAACTTGATAAATTGTTTTTCTCTTCTCACTCTGCAGTTGTTTCATCACCTCACTAAGCTTTGCTTTGCATATACTATGAAAAACAGCTATTGTAATTAAAAAGGTGGCACGGTTCACCTCTCGGTGCTGGTAAATTGTTAGCAGGGGGCTTGGTTGGGGTCTTCATGCCCTCCACCTCCTCAGGTCTCTGCCTCTGAGACATCTGCGTATATGACAGAGTGAATCAAGCACCCCTGCCTCTGAGCACGCGTCACCTTCCAAAGTGAAAGGTTTATCGCCTTGGAAACACATCTGTAAGTATCGAGTCTGCCGTGTTAAACATTCAGAAATGGTGTATAGAGTAGTAAGTAAATATGGTGCGTTTCTCCTTTGATTATGGTTGCCAGTTGGCGTGCCTAATTGTGTTTGTTTCATTTGCCTGGAAGAGATATCTCACAAATTTTAAAGTTACATCTGCGCCCGCAAAGCTGTTTGTTGCTTAGCTGCAAAAGTTAGTGTGTTGTGACAACATTGAGGAATGTTAAGAAAAATTAAAGCCGCTTTGAAGCTGTTAGATAAAAGCAAGCGCAGGTGGACATAATGAGTACGAAACCTGATCTCAGGTATTTTCTTTTGATGTACGTCTGAATCCAGCGGTTTCCACTGTAGTACATCTGTGTCGACCTTGGCCAAAGCTGGCACGGTCCCCTGGCGCACACCCCAGTTAACATGGCACATGACCAAAGAATTGCACAGAAACTCACTTCTCTGGAAAATCTCTCAGAGAAACTCGTCTCCTCCCTGGTAGACCAGTTGTCCCCTGTATTTTATTATGTTTTGATTCAATCTGACGAAATGTAATATTTTAATTGAATGTTTAGAGCCAAACCCCTCTGAGCAATAAATTTCCCGCATCTAGCCATCATGTTTCTGCAGTAATTACATTTGCATAAATGATGTTTGATGGAATTATCATGCAGGTTATATGAGCACAGGATAGACACAAAGATGAGATATGCCGAATGAATACACAAATCAGCTTTGCCCATTAAAACTAACAGCAAATCAGTTACTATGTCAAATAATGTGTCATATCCCCTGTTTACACTTAAAGACTCGCACAGTTCATTATAAAAATGGGTAACACTTTATTTTAAGGTGTCCTTGTTACACATGTTACATGTACTTATTATTATGATAACAATAAACTATGCATAATTACATGCAAGTAACCCTAACCATATAGTAAGTACATGTAGTTAATTAATACTTAGTACTTAAATGTATAATTACACTGTAACACAGACACAAAATTCGTTTTACAAAGTTTTTTTGTATAATTCATATATATACAGTGGGTACGGAAAGTATTCAGACCCCCTTAAATTTTTCACTCTTTGTTATATTGCAGCCATTTGCTAAAATCATTTAAGTTAATTTTTTTCCTCATTAATGTACACACAGATTAAGGGCAAAGTGATTGAATCAGTGAGAGGTTCACACTGCCCGATTCTTCTGGCCAGGGTCAGCGCCCCAGTTATTTTAAGGACGATGCAATTAGAGCAGTGTTAATTTACAAAGGAAATTCTTCTCCTGTTTAAACACTGGAGTCGTCCATCAACATCAGGTGTATAATTACAATGTATAAGTACTCGGTTTCTGCAGTCATCTGAATACAATAAGTCTCATGCAGGGGCCGCTATTAATGTGCCACTCAAACCCTGACACCGGCTCTGGACTAATGCTAGTAGCTTGTGGCATATATACACACTACTTCAAAGATTTCAAGTGGATGTCAGCTATTGACCAAGGCAGGATTAGAAGACAATATGTGCTTGAAGAAGAATAGAGACGTTACTGGACCTCAAAGGCTGATCTTTATTTCCAAAGAGACACAGGTTCAGCACAGCTTGTCCTACCTCTCCATTCAGTGTGGAAATAATGTCCACTGGAGACACGTCAATGGGGTTTTATGTTTGGTTTTTAGACAAGTGGAATGGGTTTTAATCTTGACTTGATGTTCCTTCTACTGTGGAACACAAAAGAAAATAATTTGGAGAAACGTTTCTGTCCATAGAGCAAAAACCATATTAGACGCCATTGACTTCCATTGTATGGAGAAAAAAGTTCTGAGACATTTTCCAAAATATCGTCTTTTGAGTTCCACAGAAGAAAATCAGACTGATTTGGGACAATACGAGAGTGTGTAACAGAATTTTTCAGTTTTGGGTGAGCTAGCCCTTTTCTGTGTTGCCGTGGCAAATGGAAGAGCAAATAATGACTGTTTCCAAACAGGTTTCTCAAACAAATCTTCCATTATTCCGTTAAACCTGCAATATTAACGTTGAAAAATGACACATTTCCCTTTGAAACAAATCTAAATCAGTTTTCTCTTTTGACTACGTCTCTGTTTCTGTTGCTAAGGGGGGAAAAGGTGTTTTACACCATCTAAAACCAAGGTTGTATTTTATCCCTGAAGATGTTTGGAGACGAGTAGTCTGCTTAAGGCCTCAGCGCTCAGCGATCCTATTAAGAAGTGCCTTGTAAGAGCTTTCCTCCCCTGCTCTCAGGAAATGGCTGTTGTAATGTCTTTCCCTCACTGTTTTGGAATGCTGCTCAGCTCCCATGCTGGGAAAATAAGTGAGAAAGAGAAAAATGATTAAATAAATTTTTCAGGGGGGCCCTCTTACAACAACATTGGTTACATTGTCAAAGGCCGATTCAGTGCTTGTGTTACAGAGGCTGACTTACTTCCAGGGAGATTTTGAGCCCTGCGCCGCATGCGAAGGCAGCTAAAATACGTCAGGGTTCAAATGCTTCTTTGGGAGATTAAGGACTATTGCCGACTACGAGTGGCAAACGCAGGTTACGCTGAAAGGATCATTTGCAGCACACGACACTGCTGGAGACCGTAAACTTTTTCTCCCAGACTCCCCCGGACCTCGGAATCTCTTCTTCCACCAGAGAACTCCCCATTCCAGCCTCCGTGGCTGAAAAATGATATCATAATTAGCAATCTGAGGGAAGGCTGATGTGCTATCTAAGTCCCATCTTAGCTTTTGTCGTGATTAAGGGCATAGTACGATGCCTGGGGGCAGTCTCCTCTTGTCTGAATGAGACAGATTGTATTACGGTCCCGCACCAGACAGACTAGGGCAGGTAGCCCATCAACAAACTGCTTTATGATGGCGAGACAGCGAGCACGCTAGCATTGTCAATGCTGGCAGCTCACGCTCTGGGTTTTGAGTGTCACGTCAAAGGCTTTTTCTTCCTTCATCTTTGAAATGCCGAACAGGAGGCTGTAACACAACTACGCTGCTTGGCCAGCAAGGGAAAACAAACAAAAAACTTCAGTCTTGATTATCTGCCTCATCTGATCCAATTACCAGAGAGCTTTTACAATAATTCCAGTGTTATTTGGGGGATGGTGGAAGGCTCTCCGATTTAATGCTTCATTCAGATTAACTGGTGAAAACATCAGACTGCAAACGTCCCAACATGCACAATGCACCGCGAGGTAATAGCAGGTAGACTACTAAATGAAGTATTGCAAGACCTTGGCTCTGTTTCAAAACTTAAAACAGCAAACTGTCTTCTATACACTGACTACATAGGCAGCTACTCTCTTAAAAATAAAAGTGGCATCTCTACTATATTAGCATTTGTGGTACACTATAGTACAATTAAGCACACTTCTTATTTTCAAGGGTTCCCTCGCTTAGTTCACCACCTTGGATGGATTATTGCATTGCGGGAATGTGCCAAATATTAGGATTACGTAGACTTCATATTGCCCTTTAGCTGCTAAAAGTTAGTCTCCAATAGTGCTTGAGCAAGTGGGACTGGGCTTGAGTTAAGATGGGCCGTACTGTCAGTGGGTCACCCACCGTGTGATCTAACTTAGATGTATATACGTTCAGCAAGCACAACTTCTCCTGTCAAAGACTATTAAAAGCAGTTTACATGTGCATGTCCGATTTGATGAATATGTATGTGACCTCCTTCTCTGGCGGCTGCCCACTTGGTGGCACAGGGGCCCGAGGCTCCTCATTGAGCTCAGCTTGCATAAAGACGACGCTTTAACACTGCCAAGTAGCAACTCCCCTGTGCCTGGCCTGACCTTTAACTCTGTGGATTTAACTGGGGGATAATGTAGAGAGAAAGGCCTAGCCTTAAGACAGACAAGAGGTGGAGGCACTGATTTAAAATTCAGGTTCTGACACGCCTTAATGAAATAATCCCACCGAGCTTGTCTGTGTGCGTCTGGGGCGTATCTTGTAAAGGAACGAGGTAGATAATAATCTCCTTTGATTTCAACAATTAAAAAAAAAAAGATCTGTTCTAGAAAACCCAGAGGAAAATGTCATTGCTCAAAGGTTGTTCTTTCATTGCTCAGGAGACTTAATTGAGTTCTCAGTTATTTTCCATTTAACTTTATCTCAAGTGCTTCTCCTAAATGGAGGACAAGACATAGAAACAATTAGCAAAAAATAAATGCTTTCAAGATAATTTGATAAGAACTGTTTGACATCATATTAAAACCTATGTATTTTGATGTAGTCTTGGTAGAGCACAGTTTGAGATGTTGCCTCTGAATCTCTGTAGGAAACATGTGAGATGTTGAAAAAAAAAAAAAAATCTGAGAGTTAAGCAAAAGTCTCCATTTGCTCTTCATCTAATTTATAGTTACCAAAAAAATGAAACTGATTTAATGTCACATTCGAGAGATCTAAAGTAAGATTTCTGTTGTCTGTGGGAATGTGTGAGGTATTGTAGACATTATAGGCTGCCATGTGTCAACTCGTGCTTAATTGTTTTGACATCTTATTTGCTTTATATAACCCATATTCTTGATTAAATACAGCTTGTACAATTGTCTCCAGCTATAAAATGAAAATGTCTTCCATTACAGTTGGAATGTCTTCAGTAACCTCTCGCTCACAGCACACAGGCAGATGTAATTGGAATCCTTAATAATTGTCACCTCTTGAAAAACTAATTAAACAGTGGCCAAGGTCAAACTGGCTTTGGTAATTAACAAGGGAGCAGGCTGAAGGTAATGATCACCAGCAGTAAGGGCACGTAGAGAGTGTGTGTGTGTGTGTGTGTGTGTGTGTGTGCGTGTGTTTGTGTGTTGTGGGGTGTGCCCTGCTCTGCATCTGTGCAGGAAAGGTAATCAGACTCATTTAAACCCTCATCTACCTGGCTAGATCAAGGGTATAACGTTAACCCTGCCATGAAAGAGAGACAGAGACATACCTGACCAACAAAAGATGAGATACTTTCTTTTTGCACATTTTACACATACAAACTCCTGGAATCGCAAGAAGCTCTAAAGAAACGGCAACAGCAAGTGAAGCGCAAGTGGCTTATCCAATGATAATTGATATACTGTATATTATTTAAATAACTAATCATTTTATAAGGTTGTGTGTGTGTGTGTGTGTGTGTGTATGTCTCTGATCAGGTAGCTATAGAAACCTTCAGCAGTTCTTTAGCATAGCACATAATCTCAATGTCATGTTATAACATGCTGTCGGTCCTCTTATTGTATTACTCCTCAACCTCAAAACATGTAATTTAGTCATTTTCTATGCAAAACAATGAGTTTCACTGTGGAAACCAGAAGCTTTATGGTAACAGTATCTTCTTTACTCTGAAAATACATTTCAAAGAGGACTTGAGGTACAACTGGAATGTATTATATTTACATACCAGTTGCAAATGGTGCGCTGTTGTTAGCTTAAGAATCCCTTATGAAAAAAAGAAGTGCACTTATTGAATTGAATGCACATTTGTAGTTTACTTCAAATCTTAAAAGTATATTTAAAAAGCTGTGCTTACAGACAATATAATACACTTTCATGACTGATTTTACTTTAAAGTGCATTTTAAATAATTGTTTTAATAAAATTCTGTCATTTTTTAAAAAAGGACATTATTACTTATTTTGATGTTGACTAACATATTAAATACATTCTAAAGCACGAACATACCAAGTGCTATGTAAAATACTTATACTTATAATTTTAACTATGTTATTCAAAGTTAATATATTTTAAATATACTAAATTGTAACTTCAATAGTTAAAACATTTTTTTAAATATATGGCATACAAGTTTTAATCAAAATGACGTTATTCAGTATAGAAAGTGTTTTTTTAGTTTACAATAAAAGCAATAGTCAGTAAATTTATAAGGCAGTAACAGCATTTTATATAAATTGAAAATATAAATTTAATATAATTGCTATTGTTTAAAGTATTACTCTTTCACAAGGGAGCTACAGTATTCATACCTGGTCTGACTTTTCTGAATGACTTTTGTTAGTGTAACCTAATGCAGTCAGGCTGATTTAGTGAAATAATTATTAAATACTCCATGAAATCTGAATTTGACCGTGGCATAGTCCATAGTCTAATAGGCCACCTACTGTAAATGTTAGTGTATGATAGCTTAGACAAGATGTCACACAACTCTCCTCAATAACCCATATGATTTGATACAAAAATAAGTATGAGGAATGGTAATGGTGATGTTAGCCTATAAGCACATCAATTACAGATCATGACTTCCCATTGTCAGAGTAAATGAACCCCTGCCCCTTTGAGATAAACCTCCATTCCCAGTCAGTAACATCCTCTGACTTTCCCAACGGCTCAGCTGGAAGGAAGTGAGAGAGGGGAAATTATACTTGTCGCTATTAATGTCCCAACACAGACATTTCCCAAGCACTGAGGGACAATGTGCTTTCTGTGCCTGTCCGTGACACTGAAACGAGGCACTTTGTGTGTGGTGGCACCACAAGAGAAAACATAGCCGCCGGGTCGGCGGCCCATAATGTGCGGCGGTGATTCAGCAGTCAAGTATGTCACAGTTATCTATACTTTTGTGTACACAAATAAAAGTGGAATAGTTGGGTCATTAGTAATATAGGGGTGTACACAGGAAGTGCAGGGTTCAAATGGGCAAGGCCATGCAAGCAGACTCCCGCGACCCATCCGTTAGCTTGTCAGAGCCCAGTTACTTTACACTTATTCCTCTGCAGCGCTATGTCATTTATGATTAGCCGAGCAACTCACTAAAGGCCGTGGTGTCGGACAGCCAAATTCCTCTGGACAACATTTGTTTTCTTTCCCATTGATCAGTGGGGGCCGATGACTGATTCTCAGCAAAGCTGAAATACTGCAGATATTTTCTTTAGAGTTTAGCCATGAGGACAGAGCGAGGGGAAAGACACAGGGTGGAAGAAAAAAAGTGAGGTATAGTCTCAAGGACAAGTCTAGCCAGACAATTCAAACATTTAGTTAGCTTGTTGTCTGGAGCACTGCACTGTGACTTTTTAAAGCAGACATATCATACTTTTTGTATTACTGAATTATTTATTTTTCTCAAGGTTCAGTTTATTGCACCAAAAACTGTTACAATGTAGGTTTATCACCATTGTTCACCCTCTCTCTGACCTTAAGAATTAAACAGGCATATTCTCAGATGTTTCACCTAAACTTTCTTACTATACACAATAGCTGACATACAGATGTATTGATACATTTTTTACTTGAAATAACATGAAAAATTGGTAACACTTTAGTTTAGGGACCAATTCTCACTATTAAATAGTTTCTTATTAGCATGCATATTACTAGCATATTGGCTGTGTATTTGTACATATAAAGCACATATTAATGTCTTATTCTGCATGACCATATTTTAGATCCATTAATCCCACCCAGTACCTAAACTTAACAACTACCATACTAACTATAAATAAGCAGCAAATTACATGTTTATTGAGGCAAAAGCTGTAATTAATAGTACGTATTGGTCCCCAAAGTAAAGTGTGAATATATATATATATATATATATAAAAAAAGTGTATACATATAATTAAATGACATAACATTAAAATATAAGTCTTCATTATATTTACTCTTCATTTAATTTAATTTCTGTTTATGAGAAACAAGATATTAAAGAAATGCATCCATTCTCCAACTTCTTGTTCTATGTGGTCATGTATGTCTGATGTAAGTAGATAGATAGATAGATAGATGGATGGATGGATGGATGGATGGATGGATGGATGATAGATGGATGATGGATGGATGGATGGATGGACGGACGGACGGACGGACAGATAGATAGATAGATAGATAGATAGATAGATAGATAGATAGATCTGAATAAGCTGTTTTTCCAGCTGAATTTCAAATATATATTTTTTTATTTTTTCTCTCTCTCTTCCTGGTCAGGAACTTTTAAATTGCAAAAGCTACAGTGTGTTGCTTCAAGGGACTTCTTCATCACCCCTTTTCGAAGAATTGTCACACAAGACACAGAGCAAGGTGTATCAGAATAGCGGAAAAGAGGATAACTGGAATGCTGCAGCCACACTGAGGACACTGACCGCGGTGACCATGGTGACCTCAGCATGCGCTCTGATTGGTCAGCGGCTATCCAGGCTGGCAGATATTGCAGCCATCCTTCCTCCTTTAATAAAGAAGCAGCGGTGGTAATTGCCGTCTGTGAGGAGTCTATTATTCATGCAGATATCCAATAAAGGCCGTGGGAGGGGAAGGAGATGCGGGCGGAACCCGTACATGTTGATCCATATGATTGATTTGTCCTCCTCCGTCCAAACTAAATTTTTCATATTCAATGAGCGACTTGTAGATTGCATCAGTCAATACAGATATGTCTCAATTAAATCTCACCCAGGAGCTCTCAGGGGTGGAACTCATGGATTAGGGTGGGCTTCCCAGCCGCCTGCAGATTCACAGAACCACCCGCAGTGAAAAGCGGAGATAAAAATGACAAAAAACAGGCTAAGTGTTGAGCCATGATGTATTAACATTGAGATTAATTATAAACTCGTTTCTTGGCACATTTCTTCCCCTTTATTAATTACAGACTCTCTCGGCTTGCAGAACTAAACTGTGTATTAATTCTCAGACGTGGGGGACTGTATATCACCGCTCCAGATCTCTCTGCCTTTCTGCGCCGCTCAGCATTTTTTCCTTGTGGACCGGAGAGGATCATTTACAAACATGACATGGTGGCCACAGTGTTCACTTGTGTACTTCATCTTTCCTGCCCCTGAATGGACAGCTATTTTACTCCGGTCCGAAGGGCACAAAGAACATGGTTCGTGCAGAGAATAAATGGGAGTGAGTTGATGGGAAATGGAGGAAGTTTGGTTTGGTGTAATTGTGCACCAAAAACACACACACAAGTCAGTTCTTTCCAAAAGACGAAAAAAGAGATGGAGAAAGGGAGAAACGTTGCAACGGGAAACTATAACTATAAAGAAACCATAAGCACTTTAAGATGTCTGTGGCATTGCGGAGACGGATACATTCATTTGTGGTAATGCTATGAAGTCACAGAGGGTCTGCAGCTGGCTTCCTTTTACGAACACATAGATTCTTAAAGCGTTTTTGATGTTAAAATACTTTCTGCTGTACTAGTATTGTATGTGCTGGGAATGGTTTAACTAAGCCATTTGTAGGGTGACTTCCCCATAGACTGTAAACACTGTGGCTTTGTGGTGCTTGCTGTTTGTTTGAGCGGTCTGAGATAGCGACATTGACTCAAGCAATGACGTGATTCTGGGGTGGGACTATCTGTTTGTCTTGTTTGCATGGGACACCAATTTAAAAACAGCCACTATTTTGACACATTTGATGAATTCAGAAACTACAGATGTCAAATTAAAAGGCAGCTGTTTTCCTTCTGTAATATGCATATTTAAGAGTGAATCAGGATAATCAGTGGGGGAAAATGTAGGGGACTTCATTCCATTCTGGCTGAAAGAAAAAAAATCATCCTCTCTATGTTAATGCTGTTTATTTTCTAATACATTGTTGTTTGGTATTATGATGGTATTATTACAGTAATGTTAACCGACATTAAATCTGTGTGTTAACTATGGACAGGGTGCATTAACTACACTAAAAGCATGACTAAATAGCTATTTGGCTACTCAAACATTATCCAGTAACCATGTCAGCCAAAAATGAATATTGTTTTAGAGGCAAAGCAAGTTATGTTATATATTGAAAGATTACCAAGATGAATACCCTTTTAAATACCCATAATAGCATGCACTGATGAATTGTGCCAAAACAGGACATGTGTATTCAGAAACTCTATAGGGTCAATTTTGATGTTGAATTAAAGCAGCCACTTAACTGCTTTTTCCATGCTTAAATCTAGAAGTCTGCAGATTTATCCCCAAAATGAGCAAAGAAAATCTGAAAGAAGAGAAGGAAAACACAGAGAAAACACTCAAAAAGAGATAACATGAACATCTTTCCATCAGGTAAATTATAAAAAAGCAACAATTAAATAAAGAAAAAGGAATGTGCCTTCTTTTACAAGAGAACATGAGAAAACCATGACAGTAAATCGGTGCATGTGTGAACTGAATAACACTAAGCCCAGGTGTTGTTTGCTGCATACAGTATCCTCAGGATTGCATTCAAGGCTAAAATGAAAATTAGATGTAATTATTACTTGTGAGGGAGACCGATGAAAGCAGGCATCTGGGGAAAAGGGAATTACTGTATTCAAGGATACTGTACAAAAAAATAAACCAAATGTGTTGCCGTGGTAAATGACAAGAAACAATTGTGTTACATTGTGACAGATTCATGAAACAATCTGTGCTGAAATGTGATGCACATCTGTCAAGATTAACTGAAATGATTAAAGATATTATTAACTGCTTTGAAAGGATCTGCAGAGCGGAAGGTGCTACACAGCCAAAAACAAAACAAAGTTTGGTTGATTTTCACACATTTTGCCTTTATAGTTCCTTTGGTGCGTAGGAATAATAATATACATTGTACTTTATCCTTATTTTCTCACCATGAACACTGAATAGAGTGAAAATGTGGGCAGGCATGTGCCATTTTCTTTAATACTCATCAACTATTATTAAAAAAAAACGGTAACATCTAAATTAACTAGTCAAAAATATTTATTATTACTGAATCAACCTACATACTTAAATTAACAAAATGAATATCCATGGGTTAAATCAGGTAGAAAGAGTTATAAACAATTGCAAATTGCAGCCAAGAAAACTTGATTCCTTTTGATATGACAAGAAGACAAAAAAGAATGGGGGTCTTGGAGGAGGAGAATGGATTCTTCCCTCGCACTGCTGTCTCTGGGAGGCGGGCACTTAATCAACTTTTACCAGGTGGTGCTCCGGCAATGTCCAATGTGCAGCGCTTGTTATCTTTCTCACAGCCAGCCCGCTCATATTTCCTTTGACATTCAGCCCCAAAGACCCTATATGTTGTTCCTCTCCCTCTCTCTGTTCACTCTTTCTCTTTTACGGGCGAGAGGAACGCGGGGTCTCCTTAGTGATTTATAAACATACACATAATAAATGGCCGTCTGTAGTTTAAGCAGTGATGAAGCATTCTGTGCTTGGCCGCCAAGCTCTGACGTGATTTAAAGAGCTGACATTTACAGCAACCAAGCCTATTATTCAGAGTGACTGTCTATGTACAGACTATATATCACGATGGGCTGCATGGAGGTGAATGTGGACCGGTCCGGCTCAGTGTCATAGTCAGTTCATAGCCTCTCTATCCCAGGCCCCTGGCCAGGAACCACCTGCTCGGTGGGAGTCACAGCCAAACAAGTACTTGGACTCTCAGCTAGCTTATTATCGCTAAGATCTACGTAGCGCAATGAGAGATGACACTCTGCAAAAGAATTACAAGGCAAAAAGCTGCACAGATAAATTTTTAAACAGATAAGGGGATAATCCAGCTGTACAGTTGTACAGCTGTGTGCGGGTGTTTGCAGGAAACAACCTCTCGCTGGTTCTTTCGCAATGCTAATCGGTGCATAAAGTAATGCAAGTCTGTTTTCGCTAATCCACCGTGACGTGGTCCACGTTCCCCGTTCAAACACAGCTCTGTATGTCACAAACAGCAGACCTTAGCCTTTCCTAATCAAGCAGAAGCAGACGTGGTGAACTTCATGAAAGAGTGACAGTGTCCTTGCGAGGGCTCAGCGTCCTTCCATGAAATTCGTCGACTCGGTTTTCAAACATTTCAGTCAAACGTCTGCCAGACAGCCTGGTCGTACCTCTTCTCAAGTTTCCATTCGATTGGTAGGGAACACAAAACCACAGGACAGACCTCATTTTCGCGGCGCCATGTACCGTACATGAAAATCAATACAACTTAAAGAGAAAACACTAATTTAGCGTGTATCTAAAAAGTTGGTGTCGCCCTTCCGCCTCCGAAATGAACCCTTTGCTCAGGGCAGGTACTACACAAACTTGCAGGCTGTGACATGGTGATTGGCAGTGTTTTCTGGACAGGAACAGTCTCTGGAACTGCATTACAGGCTCTTGTAACTTAATTCCAGCAGCTGAGTAAGGAAATAATTGAATCGTGCTCCGAAGATGGATCCAGAGAACAGGGCGCAGAAATCGGCTTTGTCCGCTATCTGGCTTAACTCATGGGAGATTAGAAGCTAACCATGAGGCTCTGTTGGCATGGAGGCTGATTGTGCCTGTGACTCTGAAAACTAAAAGAGCAGCCTGCGGCCACTGGCCGACCTTTCTGCAGATTAGAGCAGACACATTTTACATCTCGATGGCACCTTGAATAACACTACCTTGTTACTCATACCGTCTCACAGCCTCCAGTGTCTGCTGTCTACAGCTTTCTCATCTGTATTCGGAAGTCAGGGCAGCTAATGGAGCTAAGTCCTGGTATCAGGCAACGGTGTTTACTGCAAACTCGGCCAAATGGAAGGGTATTCCTGATATGAT
This sequence comes from Sinocyclocheilus rhinocerous, assembly GCF_001515625.1. Lineage (NCBI taxonomy): Eukaryota > Metazoa > Chordata > Actinopteri > Cypriniformes > Cyprinidae > Sinocyclocheilus > Sinocyclocheilus rhinocerous. The sequence continues at coordinate 649,407 of NW_015641295.1, forward strand.
AATGTAAACCACGGAAGATGGGGGTTACATTTTGGTGAAAAGAAGTCGTTTAGTGACACCAGCTTTAGCTTCAGAAAAGCAGCGTTGCGCTGCTCACTCTGAGGTGAGCTTTAATGAGGTAAAACAGCTGTCACGCCTGTGGGTGAATTCAGTTCTCTGACACCCATGGAGCTGGGAAGGAGGTGCCATATCTGTGTGTGTGTGTGTGTGTGTTTATGGAATCTTAGTCAGGTAACTGAGGCAGTTCAGTCAACAGGGTCCGAGTCGGGGTCGTGACTTTGCCGGGAGTGGAACGAGACTGAGGTTACCCCACAGGGAGCCTTGGAATGCCCCCAAATCAGTGAAGTGCAAGCAAACGTTACCCCACACTGACTTTACATTACAGTGACCCTGCATGAACCCTGCCCGATCCCCACAATTAGTGTCTGAATAATGAAAACAGCGCTGAAAGAAAAAAAAAAAACTCATTATGAGGTATATATAGCAGTAGGCCTAAATACAAATTTTCTGTTACCAACTCTGTTATTCCACTAATGGGCTAGTAACAGTGTACAGCTACATTTTGGGCACTTGTTTACCAAAAATACAGTATTTGTAGTTTTAAAAACATGAATGTGAAACTACACTGAAACAACCAGAAAACTGTCAAGTGGAGGCAATGTTAAGTACTCTTGCAAGATTTTAAACACAATTTCCAACATGGACATAAAAGTATAAAATAAAGGCTTATGAAGGGATGTCTAACCAAGACTGCAAAATAATATTAATTCCTGAATGGAATTTATATAATTTTTCCCGACCCCGACTCGGACCCTGTTGACTGAAATTCCTGAATGGAAGTGCATTTATCACACTGCATATTACATGTATTCATGTTACATATATTATGTATTCGTTTTACTCAGACTGAATTTTGTTCATACAGTGCATTCAGTGTATGAATTTTATTAGTTTGTGTTTACTGAGAATCAAACCAATAACCTTGCTTTGCTTTATTAAATGAGTTGTAAAAAGTAAAAATAGTGGTTAGATTAAGATTTGCAATAAATGTATTTGTTTCTGATTGTAACTGATTCTATGAGTTAAGGAAGTAGAATTGCCTGTGTATCTATGCTTCTTGACATCTGAAAGTATTTATTTAGTCTTAAAGACCTGCTTCCTGTGTGGAACATTTTTTTACCTTTATTTTTTTACCTCTATTATTTATTTATTTGTTTGTTTGTTTGTATATGGTCTCTAAAATGTATACATGCCAATACAACCAAACTGTATTACAACTGTAAATTGTATTATATTTTTGTGATTCCAAAGACAGAAAGAAAAACTATTTTGGGTTTCTAAAAGAACATTTCGGTGAACCATTTTTTCCCCTCCAAGTGTGAAGAACATTTAAGAACCTTTTGTCCACTCTAAGGAACCTTTTGCGCAATGGAAAGGTTACATGGATGCTAAAGGTTCTTCGTTGAACCGGATACCAATAAAGAACCTTTATTTTTAAGAATGAAGGGTTCAAATTTCTTTCTAGCTACTAGCAGGAACATCTCCCTCCAAGACTGTGTGGTAGCTTGCAATATTCTTGCCCAGAAATAAATGATACCGAAACAAGAAGTGGCACATAAATTAAAGTGACAGTGTGATTGATGAGTTAGCAGCCAAGGGAAAGGATGTTTGCAGAATTTTAGGGGGGAGAGGTGGGGGAGACGTAGCCTCGTGCGGCTTGCAGGGAGTGGAGAGCCATCAATCCCAAGCTCCCCTGTGCGGTGAAGTACGCCCCTGAGAGGAGTGGCTCTGGGCTTCTGCCCATCCACTAAATGAACTGCATGCAATATTAAAAGATGCAAAATGAGCCCAGGCTGGACCGCTCCCAGGAAAGCCCACTGGCAACTGACCCATCAGCTACCAGGGGAAATAAACAGCTTCCGAACTCGTTTTCTCCTGTCTGACATTATTCTTTTCTTTTGTTTTGCTCGTAATGACTCGCTTTTTATGTTTGCGCTCTTCCTTTACAAAGGACCAGACCACTTATTGCTTCTTTAATAATCCAAAACCTCTGTCCTGCTGGAGAAATACAGCCTAAATTCCGTGATGGTCTTACCTGGCTTTAGATGGGCAATGCTGGTCTGTTACTCACATAGACCTTATGTGCGTTTGATATAACACACATCGTAGTTTGATTCATCTTTGGAGACAATAACTAACTAGTCACAACTGTTTTACAAAAAATGTAGTTCCAACCATGTACGTGTTTTTTTTTTTTTTTTATGTTGTATTTTTGTTGGAATTGTGGTTTCAGGAAACATCAACGTTTTGAACTATGTTGGTAACGAGAACCTGCAACCATAATTGACTAACACTGCTTTTGGGAAATGCACCCCTGGTTGTTTTTGCAGATAAACCCATCTTGTCCAGCATTAGAGAAGCCAAAATGCCTTGTACTTTTAACCAACAATAAACTGGTCAACTGGGCTGTTTTGAAAGAATGAAACCGCACTGAGGGAATCTACTCAGCAGTGCGGTAGTTAATTCCTCTGCTGCTGTCTGTCAGATACAGGCGGGTTAGAGATGATGATGATGGCTCATGCAGATGAGAGATGTAAAGGTGGAGGGTGGGGGTTCTCACTGAAGCACTTAACACTGCAGGTGTTTGTTTGGGGCAGTGTTAATGAAACAAAGAGCCTGGATGAGATCAGCGTTCACCTCTGAGAGTGTTACGCTGCTTTTACAGCATCTGAGAGAGATGAGAGCAGTGATGATAGGGCAGTCACCGTGCAGTTTGCTTTTTACTGCCCATTCTAACAGATGAACAGCATCAATCTTTAGCTCGCCATCACGCCGTGGCTGCATGTCTGAGGAGGGGGTCTCAGCTCGCATGTAAAAACAACGTGCAGCAATTCATATAAAGTGAAAACACAAGCGGGTCAAATTTGTATTACAAATTAATATTAATTGAGGAATTCTATTTTTAATAAAGAAAATTACTTTTATTTATTTTTATGAACAATACGATTTGTTTTGCCATTATTATGTCAATATTATTTTGTTTTACTTTTGAGTTTTTTCCCCCATTATTTTAAGAA
>NW_015641295.1:652506-653203 GCF_001515625.1 Sinocyclocheilus rhinocerous
ACAAACCATACATCAATGGAAAGCTTATTTATTCAGCTTTCAGATTATGTATAAATCTAAATTTTGAAAAATTGTACCCTTAAGACTGGTTTTGTGGTCGAGGGTCACACACACACACACACACACACACACACATATATATATATATATATATATATATATATATATATATAATTGTTGCTTTTTACTGCCCATTCTAACAGATGAACAGCATCAATCTTTAGCTCGCCATCACGCCGTGGCTGCATGTCTGAGGAGGGGGTCTCAGCTCGCATGTAAAAACAACGTGCAGCAATTCATATAAAGTGAAAACACAAGCGGGTCAAATTTGTATTACAAATTAATATTAATTGAGGAATTCTATTTTTAATAAAGAAAATTACTTTTATTTATTTTTATGAACAATACGATTTGTTTTGCCATTATTATGTCAATATTATTTTGTTTTACTTTTGAGTTTTTTCCCCCATTATTTTAAGAAATTTTAATAAACTGCCATTATTCTCAGTAGTAATTCCCTTTAGATTTGTTTTACTGTTTATATATATATACACGATTCACGATATATAATTAATATAGACAATTTACAGATACAGAACAACAGATACAATGAACTGATTTAAACTGAATGACTGAAACAATTATATATATATATATATATATATATATATATATATATATGTGTGTGTGTGTGTGT